>NW_026067915.1:10707963-10709133 GCF_014885135.2 Alexandromys fortis | reverse complement strand
CGGGGACTGGAGAGATGGCTCAGTGGTTAAGAGCATTGCCTGCTCTTCCAAAGGTCCTGAGTTCAATTCCCAGCAACCACATGGTGGCTCACAACCATCTGGAATGAGGTCTGGTGCCCTCTTCTGGCCTGCAGACATACACACACTGTATACACAATAAATAAATAAATAATAAATAAATAAATAAATAAATAGATGTTTAAAAAATGTTTTCATCAATCAGATTAGTTTTAAAACTATCAAGTGGCAATAGTGGTGCACACCTTTAACCCCAACACTCAGGAGGCAGAGGCAGACAGATCTCTGTGAGTTTGAAGCTACAGAGTGAGTTCCAGGACAGCAAGGACTAAACAGAGAAACTATCTCAAAAAAACAAAAATAAAATTAAAGAAACCAATCTATCAAACATTTTTAGACAGGCATGGTGGTACACAACATCAATCCTATCAATGGGAGGCAGAGAAGTAAGTAACTCATGAGTTCTAGGCCTGGCGAGTCTACATAGCATGTTCCAAAACGGAATAAAAAAAGGGGGGGGCATTTTAAGTGCAGAGATATTTAACATTTTATAAACTATACTAATCAAGTATGTACCAGCAGAAGGTTACTATGGGCAACTAAGAACAGAAAACACAGTGGGTTTGGCTGGGGAGGAGTGACGCATGACTTTATTCTCAATGCTCAGGAGACAGAGACAGGCAAATCTCTATGTTTGAGGCCAGCCTGGTCTACAGAGAGAGCTCCAGAACAGCTAGAGCTATATAGAGAAACCCTGTCTTGAAGGGAAAAAAACACAAATTGTAGGGATAAGCCCTCCCCTTGGGGGCGGGCTGCCCTCAGGCGTTTGTTACTGATATATTAGACGGGCGGGGCTGCGCGCCCCTCCGCTTCCGCTCCTGTTTCCGCTGGCCACTCCGCTGGAACCTTGGTTTTGTGAGTCTGGTTTTGTTATTAAATTTGTTTAAATATCAATTACTGGTGATTTATTGATCCGACCGCTGCAGTTGGCCGCCCAACGTGGTGCACAACCCCGCTGTGTCCGCAGCAGGTCAGGCACACAGGCTGCCGACTTCCCCCGCCCGCAGCCGCGCGGCTCGGGACGCGAACGCGGCCCCGAACGCGATCGCCTTAGCCACTCCGCCCCCTCCGCCTCGGGTGACGCCGCCCGCC
>NW_026067915.1:10670081-10703784 GCF_014885135.2 Alexandromys fortis | reverse complement strand
GTTTCCGCTGGCCACTCCGCTGGAACCTTGGTTTTGTGAGTCTGGTTTTGTTATTAAATTTGTTTAAATATCAATTACTGGTGATTTATTGATCCGACCGCTGCAACAAATTAGGTAGGTTTGTGTGTGCACAAAATTCTGATTAGGTCTGATTATATAAAAGTATACATAGTATTTTTTACTTCAATATATATAATATACATATATTATACTATGTCTAAAATACTGTATTATATAAAATATACTATATAAAATACTATGTATATATTATATATAATACATATGCTTGTATTATACACATTAATATTTCTGAGAATACTACAATGGGACAGAGGTTTGGGAAAAGGTACTTCACCTTTTGCATTTTAAAATTTTAGTGTTTTATTTTATAATCAAAGTTTAAAATTACCACAATTTATTCCACAGGGTATAAGTATTACAAAAGTTAAAGGAGGACTTAACTAAATGTAGTAGTAGAGGCTGGTCATGGTGGCATACAAACCTTAATCCCAGTGCCCCAGAGGCAGAGGCAGAGGCAGGCGGACCTCTGTGTGTTTGAGGTCAGCTTGGTCTATACAGGGAGTTCCAAGGCAGCTAGAGCTACATAACAGATATTATTTCAAAAGTCAAAAAGAAATGAAGGTAAGGAAGGGAGGGAAAAAAGCAGCAATAGAATGTTAGTGTTAGCAATAGAACTGTTTCATAAAGAACTTCTGTGCCAGATGCTATAATCTAATGAGCAATACAGAAGAATTTGTCTTAGTATCTGTTTTCTACTGAATTCTGGAGATTTTATTGCTTATAAATACTCATTTACATATAGAGAAAAGGTTAAAATTATACCCTTCATTAATTATTTCTTATTTAGAGACACATACTAGGAAAGCAAGAGCAAAGTGGAGTATTGTACTTACCACTCAATCATGAGGAGACGATTAAGGCAGTCTTCTCCACAGGCTACTTCTCCTTGAGCTCTCTCATCTTTGGAGAGAGGTGTGCACTCACACTGCATCCGCTTAATATCCCGATGGGATTTATTCTTCTTTCTATTGGGTAGAATTTCATGAGATTTCGTAACATAAGTCTCTTGAAGATAATATATTCAACCAAATAAGTACTGAATCTCAGTTTCTTATTTACTTCTGTAAGTCTACCAATCAAAAGGAAGGCCACACTAAGGTAGAAACAGACTGAGTTCCCTCTATACCCCCACAAACTCACCCCATTCCATAACCTCTCCCCTCAAAAAAAGAGGAGAAGGAGAAAAGAGAATGAGATGATGATAATGATCTAGTTGTCAACATTTGCTAAATAAAAGCCAGATGTGGTGGTATAAATAATCCAAGCTGTTCAGGAGCCTGAGGGAAAGACACAAAATTCAAGGCCTGGCTAAACCATGAGTGCCAAGTCCAGCCAGAACAATTTAAGATCCTGTATAAAGCCCAGGGGATAGAGAATTCTGGAAACAAAGTCTGGGGGAATATAGCTAGCTCAGAAAAGCACTTGCTAATAGCGTACAAATAGGCCCTAGGCTCAATTCCTCAGTACCACAGGAAAGAGGGAAGGGGGGAAAGGAGTATGTGGCAATGAGGGGAAGAAATGAGTTTAAGTCTTCTCATCTTGAAATTCAACCCTTACTTTCTAGTTCAGGTCAAATCACACCAAGTTTAGGAGAAAACAGAAAGGTTTGTAAGTTTCCAATAATGAGGTGGCTGGCTGGCTAGCTAAGTTTAGACCAAGGTGGCACATGCCTTTATCACAGCACTCTTAGGAATCGAAGGCAAGAAGTCTTGGGTTCTACAAGCTCAGGGAAATAATACCAACTGCTAAATAAAAGTTTGTATGAAAGGCTTGAGAAATGGTTCAGAGGTTGAGAGCACTGGCTGCTCTTCCAGAGGTCCTGACTTCAATTCCCAGCACCCACATGGAGGCTCACAACTATCTAAAATAGGATCTGATGCATTCTTCAAGTATGCAGGTATACATGCAGAATGCTCATATACATAAAATATAAATAAAAACAAAGTTTGTATGGGGCTAGAGGGATGGCTCAATAGTAAGAAGCACTTGCTCTTTTGCAGACGAAGAGGACTCTAAATCTGACTCAAAGCACCAACGTGGTGGCTTACAGCTGTCCATAACTCCAGTTACAGTGCCCTTTTATGGCCTCGAGAAGCACCAGACACGCAGGAGAAGTGCATTTATACACATAAAACAAAAGTAAATCTACGGGGTTTTTTGTAGGTATAAAATTCTGTCTCAAAAGTCAGGCAAGGGGCTGGAGAGATGGCTCAGAGGTTAAGAGCATTGCCTGCTCTTCCAAAGGTCCTGAGTTCAATTCCCAGCAACCACATGGTGGCTCACAACCATCTGTAAAGGGGTCTGGTGCCCTCTTCTGGCCTGCAGGCATATACACAGACAGAATATTGCATACATAATAAATAAATATTTAAAAAAAAAAGTCAGGCAATTGTGGCACACACTTTTAAGCCCAGCACTTAGGAGGCAGAGCAGGTGCATTTCTGAGTTTGAGGCAAGCCTGGTCTACAAAGCAAGTTCCAGGACAGCCAAGACTGTTGCACAAAGAAATCCTGTCTTGAAAAAAAAATTTTTTTTAATCAAGAGCTTTAGTTCAACCAGATCCAGGTATAGTGGCACATGCCTATAATCCCAGCACTAGGGAGGCTGAGGCAAAAATACCAGTTTTATATCAGCCTTGGTTACTTAGCAAGCTCTAAGCCAGCCTGCTGTTTCACAAGAGAGAGTATATAACTGAATCAAATCTTTTATGAGACCTCTTAGTGGTATATATCAAACTTGTATACATCTGTTTAAAAAGTGTAGTACTAATTTTGATCCTACTTCATGTTCTGGCTTTGTGGGAGCCTAGCCGGTTTGGATGTTCACCTTCCTGGGCCAGGATGGAGGGGGGAGGACTTTGGACTTTCCACAGGGCAAGGAACCCTGACTGCTCTCCTGACTGAAGAGGGAGGGGGAGGGGAATGGGGAGAGGGGGAGGAGGGGAAGGCGGGGAGGAGGCGGAATTTTTTTTTTCAATAGAAAAAAATTATATTGAAAAAAAAATAGCTGGGCGATGGTGGCACATGCTAAAAGAATAATCAAATAAAGATTTCAGAAGCAAATTTTTCTCAAAAAAGCATTCTGGTAAAAGAATTAGGCTAACCAAGTTCTATTAAGTTCATAAAAACCCATGACAAGCCGGGCGGTGGTGGCGCATGCCTTTAATCCCAGCACTTGGGAGGCAGAGGCAGGCGGATCTCTGTGAGTTCGAGACCAGCCTGGTCTACAAGAGCTAGATCCAGGACAGGCTTCAAACCACAGAGAAACCCTGTCTCGAAAAAGCAAAAAAAAAAAGACAAAACTGATAGTGGTGACAAGTACTTGTAGTCCAAGCTCTTGGGAAGTGGAAGCAGAAAAACCAGGAGTTCAAGGCCAGCCTGAGGTGAATGAGACTTTGTCACAATAAAAATTAAATAAATGAATAAATAAATAGTCTTCTTAACCTTATGTACACAGTAAAAAAAAATTAACAGAATGTTCAAAGTGCTTAAAGGGATGACAAGTAAACTGAACCAGGAGGGAACGCTACACAAAAGGAAAAGGCTCAGCAGAAAGTATACACTAAAAACACAGTCAAGGAGTGGAGAGAGAGATGGCTCAGCAGTTTGAAGTGCTTGTTATGCTTCCAGAGCATCAGGAAGCAGTTTGATTCCCAGGTGCCACCTCAGGTAGCTCAGATTAGAAAAAACCAGACACCACTTTTCTTATAGAAAAAAAATGAAAGGACTCTATTAGTAACTATAAAGAGAAAAGGACATTTTATAGATTCTGTTACTCTACGTTTTACCAAACTCTTATTTCAGTCTAAACTGCTGAAAAGTTTGTTATTTTTTCTTTACAAAAAAGCAGCACAAACGTATCAACAAAAGCATTAGTTAGGCTCACCTTTCAGTTAAATAAACGTTTTCTTCAATAAGATCAAAGTAACAAGGCATCTTTCCTAGCTTGGCAAATTCTTTCCACCGCTGTGGGTCCCTGAAGTCATCCATCGCACAGGAAGGCCCCATCAGTCCCGAGTGGAGCGGTGCTGAGGTCTCTCCTGGCTCACTCTCCACTCTAACTTTCTTTCTAGCCTGCAGCTCACTATCACTTTCAGAATCACTCTCCAATTCTTGCCTTCGTTTTTTAGGGGGTCCTCTTTCTTTTATGTCATTTTTCTCAAAGTTTTTTGAAAAATCTTTCCTTTCATTTGTAACTAAAGAATCCTTAGTTGAATTGCTGCTTATTTCAGGTGCTTGCACTGATTCCTTGTCCTTTTGATGGAAGAAAAATTTATTGGACTGGCTTGAAAAATGTGATCCACTACGCTGATCCCAATTCTCCTCTTCTTCCCGATCATCTGTTAAAGAATCTGGTACCTGCCCTTGAATTCGATCATAAGCAACCCCGGTTCCTGGAGGTCTGCCTGCTGATCTTGGATCCCAATAACCATTGCCTTGCCAGTAATTATGGGTCCCACCAAAATGTTCAGCATTTTGTTGATACTTGTGTGTACCACAGGCTCCATAGCTGCTGTCAGGTTGCTGGTATGTGCTAGTGGGCCTTTCTTGTTGGGAGAAGTCCCACCCTACGTTTCTGAGCTCTTCTGATGAGTGCAAGCCATCCATACGGGAAATATCACAAGAGGAAGAAAAGTTCATGTCTGTTTTTCCTAGTCTACTACTATCAGGCCTATTAGAGAAAATTATCTGTTGCCGAGACTTATTTGGGATATCTTCAAAATCATCAGAATAAAGTGGTAGCTCTTGTGACCTAGATGTTTTGGCTCTTACTGTGTCCTCTGAATTTAGGTGACCTAGAAGGTCAGATTTCAAGTCTGTATGACTTGTACTATCAACCCCGTCACTTTGAGAATGAGCAATTTCAGGTAGGTGATTATCTACTTTTCTGCTGAACTGTGAATAAGAAGTTTCTAAATTCCTCTCTGTTCCTTTATGAAGGAAGAATTTCTCAGTCTGAGGACAGCCTTTACTTACTATACTCTCAAACTTATCCTCGTATGAATGTCTCCTTGACTCTAATCTTTCATTTTCCCAGTGGTCAGAATAATGTCGGTAGCTATGACTGCTCCGAGAAGAACAGGGACTTGTCTCTTCCATGGGCAAAGTAGAATTCTTTGGCACAACCACAACAGACTGGAGACGGTTTCTTGGGATACTGCTGTCATCAGACTCTGTACCTTCTGAATCACTTTCGTCACTTGAACTTCCAGAAGATCCAGAATAATCTTCATGGATAGTCGATATAATTTCAGGAGCATTATCACTACTGTCACATTTTAAGGTGTAAGTTATACCATCACTGTCTTCCATGGTTAAGTTCAAATCATAAGAAATTACAACTTCTGAGTCATCAGAAGTATGTGTATGTCCTCTTCCTTCTTCCTCATCTAAGATTTCTGCTCTTTCTCTTCTATCATGCAATATGGAATTCTCTTCTTCTTGAGCCTCTTGCAAAGACTGCCCAGATAATACATTATTGTGCCTGTTTTCCCAAGAAGCAAATCCCTTTCCTGAATCAGGAAGGGCACTACCCACTTCTGTTTCTTTCCCTACATACTTTAAAAACTCTGTGCTTTTTTTACTCTGCATGGCATCTAGAACTGAAGATGTATTCTCGTCACATTTTATTCCTGGCGGAAGGCTCTGAAAAGATGAAACAATACCTGAACTCCCCATAGACTCATACAAATCATCAAAATGGTTAGGTGAGGCTGAACTAGTGCTACCGATGCTTTGCTTATATTCATCACATGCAAATTTTGAGTGCTGATCTGTCGGTTCTCTATTATCACATATAACTGTTTTTGATTCCAAATGCACATTCATAAAGCTATTTGAAGAAATCTTCATAACTGAAGGTTCAATATTTTCAGCTTCAGAGTTCTCAACTGGAGAACAGCATCTATCTGAATCTTTGGTTTTGTAACAAGAATGTCTCTTATCAATTGATTCTTTAATTGATGTTTTGGAATATTCTACAGTCTTACCTGGCAAAGACATGAGTTTATCATGGTGTGGTGACAACGAAGGTTCTGTTTCCCTAAATGGACTTTTAGACTTACTATGCTGCCTACAGCTATCATCTGAGTCTTTTTCTTTACATCTATCGATGTTCTGAAATCCATTTGATGAAAGCATACAAGCCTCTGATCCAGTCACACTATCATCAGAAGTCATTGAAATAGCATCTGTTTTAGAGGCACAAAATGTTGCCATATCAGATTCTGTCTCTGGAGATCCATTTATATTTAATTCAATAGAACAGTAACTTCTTAACTGATCATTTTTCACTTTTGATAATGACTCTAATTCTTTAATATTGTCAAGGCTATCGTGGCCTATAAATTCAGTCTTAAGAATAGGAGATTCATCTAGCTTTTTAAAAGTAGGTGAATCATTTAATTGATTTGATGGAGATGGAGACCCAGTCTTTTCTCTTTCAGAAATTTTATTAATTGTTCTTAATTCACTACCTTTTGAACAAGGAGTCTGCAAACTAAAAGAAGGAGATTGTTTGCTTTCCTCATTTAATTCTGCACAACAGAAAGAATTTTTAAATTTATCAGACTTGGATACGGGTTTTGAAAGGGCAGATTTGTAACGGGAAGCACTGTTATCATGCTTAGAATAGGAGGACCCCCGTCGGAATCCCAGTTCAGTTGGGGAAGAACAACATCTTTTTATGGATTCATGCTCTGAAGTCCGCTTGGATTCTCTTTCTAGTTTTGAAGAATACTTTCCTCTTCTCTCCATCTCTAAGTAAGAGGTCTCAGTTTTACAGTCCCGATCAAATTTAGAGTAAGATGATAATGTCCTTAGGTCTCTGTAGGAATGGGATGAAGTGCGCCTTGGATATGACTTCTTATACTCATCTTCAGAGTCCGAGCTCTCCCGTGCCCTGTTATCTGTATAGGGCCGAGAATAGCGTGTCCTTTCACGGTAAGGTGAACTCCTATGGTAGCGTCGATCAGATTCATAATAATGAGATCGCTCTGACCGAGAATAAGACAAACTAGTTCTAGAGACTCTGTCAGATCTAGAACGAGATCGGCTCCGCCTTCGGTCTCTTTCAGACCTACATCGGGAAGATACATACCGAGTATCTCTTTCAAGTTTTGAGTAGCTAAAGTATTTATCATCTCTCTCTGTTTTAGATCTCGATGACTTCCCCAAATCCTCACTTTTTGAAGGTGCTGAGCTCTTTTTAAAATCTCTTTCCTTCTCAATGCTTGTAGAAGATTTTAAATCATGTGATCTTTGACTGGAGGAAGTCCGTACAGAATCTTCATCAGATTCTGAACCAAGAAATGCGCCTTCAAATTGTGAAGATTTCTTCTTAGAACTCCCTTTTTTAGAACTGAGGCTTATCTTAGAACCATCTGAAACTTCTTCTTCCTTCCCAATATGGGAATCTTCTCTTTGTAGGGGATTATCTGCTTGTTCTTTCAAAGTTTGAATTGTGTGTTCTTCCAAACTGTTAGATACAATATCCTGTTTCATATCCACCTCTAAAGATTCTGGTACAATTTTAACTGGTGGTTCTTTCTGAACTCTATCAACTGGTGCAGTCATTAGTACTGTTACTGGGGGGTGTGGCAAGGCCACTGGCTCTGATATTGGTGCTGGTGGTGACGTGGCTTGGGGAGGTGGAGGAGGTGGAGGTGGAGATGAAGGTGGTGAATCTACAGTTGATTCTGCTATGACTGCTGGTAACTGTATTGTAGGGGGAGGGGGAGATGCTACAGCTGTGGCTGTAGCCAGCTGTGGCCTGGATGTCACATGAAGCAGATGTTTCTTAAAATGAATTCTACCCAATTCCACTCTTGACTTTGGTGGGGAAGATTCTTCTGTAGTAGCAAAAGTATCTCCTGTGTCCATTTTAACTTTAGGGTTTGAGTCTACTTGAAGAGTTGTAGCTGGGGAGTTTGGAGAATCACTTTGCTTTTCATTGCTAAGTGCAGTGAGAAACCTGTTCTGTAAAGTTTTCTTTGTAAGACTGAAGCTGAATGACACCTTCTGCCGTCCCTGTTCCTCCAAATTAACTTTTGTCTTCGTGCCTTTGGGCAAAAATCGACTAGAAGCAACACCTTTGAACATTGGTCCTTTGATGAAACCTGTTTTCTGCACATTTTCAATCTTTGCCTATAAAAGAACAAAGCAATTATGGTAATAAATGCTTTCTTTCAAATTGCGAATATCATATTCACAACTGTCAATATCAAAATTTAAAATGTCAGAGAAAACTTTTAAAAATCATTAACAGTAGTATGATTTTCACTATGCTACAAATGTAGCTTTTCATTTATGAATTTAGCTTTTCATTATGAAACATTTTAGGCATAATCAAAAGTATAAAGACTAACAAATTACTAAGTATGCATCCCCAGCTTAAACAATTGCCTGTATTTTTTTTTCCATTTAATCCTACATTATCCACACTGGCAGTATTTTCTAGATACCTAACTTTTTCTTTTTTTGTTTTGTGTGTTGGTTTTTGTTTTTAGTTTTTTGTGTTAATGGTGTTTTTTTTTTAATTTTATTGGTTTTTTTTATTTTTTTACAACTTTATTTCGTGCACATTGGTATAACGATGTCAGATTCTCTTGAACTGGAGCTACAGACATGTGTATGCTGCGAATTGAACCCGGGTCCTCTGGAGGAGCAGTCAGTGCTCTTAACCACTGAACAATCTCACCAGCCCCTTGAATTTTGTTTTTGAGGCAGAATCTCACTATGCAGCCCAGGCTTGCTTTGAACACATACTAATCCTCATGCTTCCACCTCCCCAGTGCTGGGTTACAACGATGCACTACCATGCTCAGCTCAAGCAGCATTTTTTTTTTCTTTTTGTTTTGTTTTTCAATACGGTTTCTCTGTAGCTTTGAAGCCTGTCCTGGAACTAGCTCTTGTAGACCAGGCTGACCTCAAACTCACAGAGATCGCCTGCCTCTGCCTCCCAAGTGCTGGGATTAAACGTGTGCACCACCACCGCCCAGCTCAAGCAGCATTTCCAAAAAGTTTTAACCAGATATGTAGATGACATTTATATACCTTAGTAATACAAACAGTTTGTTCTTGTGTTTTACTTATCTAAAAAACAAAGATCAAATAAGCCAAAGACCTCCTAGCATCACATAAAATCAGTAGAGGAGGGTCAAAAATATATATATGTATATGAGCCATACACTAGAGAATATTAAATCAATAGCTCTAAAATGAAGAAAAAATTGCTTGGGGTATTTTTAAATTTTTTTTTTGGTATTTTAATTTTTGTTTTTAAGGCAGGGATTAGCCAGGCGTTGGTGGCGCATGCCTTTAATCCCAGGACTTGGGAGGCAGAGGCAGGTGATCTCTGTGAGTTCGAGGCCAGCCTGGTCTACAAGAGCTAGTTCTAGGAAAGGCTCCAAAAAGCTTCAGAGAAACCCTGTCTCGAAAAACCAAAAAAAAAAAGGGCAGGGATCAACAAGCACCATTTTAATGACCTTCCCTCTTACAGCATTCATTTTAATGATAAAGTAGCCAAAAAAAGGCCTTCTACTATACTAGAAATTACTCTGCCTTAGCACACTACCACTATCTCTGCCTGGGCTACACACAAATTTGGTAATGTTAATTTATTCACCAATATTACTATGTAAACAAGATACAGCTAAGAAGTCTTCTCCATTATCTGACGAAGTATCTGACAAACCACCAAAGGAAACAGTGGGAGTCATAATTTAAAGGCATAATCTAGGTTGTTGAAATGTAACAGAAAAGTCTACAAGCACAAACTCAAGCATATATAAATATATGAGGCAGGTCTCGCCAGGAACACAGAGGTAAGTCTGCTTCTGCTCTCCAGCACACACACCACAGCCTCAAGCCTACATTAAAGACTAATATCAGGAGAGCAAGTCAAGTCCAAATTAAAAATTTGCCATCTATAACATTTTTCTAAGAAATGTTCTTTATTTTTGCCATTTAAGAGAGTAATTTTCCTCCTGAATATGGTATAATTGAAAATTAGTTCTAAAGCTAGGTGCAGTGGCACACACCTTTGATCCCAGAATTCTGTTTGTAGAACTGCTAGTTTCTGTCACCTTTCTAAATTTCTTGGTTTTTTATTTTTTTGTTTTGTTTTGTTTTGAAACAGGGTTTCTCTTTCGCTTTGGAGCCTGTCTTGGAACGAGCTCTTGTAGACCAGGCTAGCCTCAAACTCACAGAGATCCGCCTGCCTCTGCCTCCCAAGTGCTGGGATTAAAGGCGTGCACCACCACCGCCCTGCCACCTTACTAAATTTCTTGAATCTTTTAAGTTTAAAATTATTCTTGTTATATACAATATCCCTCATTAGCATGAGTTATTTTAACTATTAAGCAAAACTATTAATTTCATTTCACAATCAAAGGAACAGTTACCTTTAAATATTTTCAGCTTTTATCTAGATTCTAAAATGTACTTAAAAACCATTTCTTGAATGACTAGTTCAATTATACTTACCTCATTTTCTTCTTCTCTATTCCCATTCAGCCAAGAAAACATGCAAAAGAATAAAAAGGATCATAAATACTTAAACAAAATGAAACTTTTCATTAAACAGATACTTAATATAATCAATCTATCCTTTCGTTGTCCTAGTGACAACTCTGTAACAACTATTTCCTGAAGCTAGTGCAAGCCACTATGCAAAGTTCCAGAGCACAAAAGTAAGCAAGGCAGTACCTAACCTAGAAGAGATTACCTTTTCTAATAAGTAGCAAAATATAGATGCTACAAAAGCAATTCCTACATAAAGGAGTAAATATAAGGACTAACTACATACAATGTAGCAGCAAAGTGGAAAACTTTGTTTTTATTAAACTTAGTTTAATAAAACAGGAATGCAAATAATCCTAAAATGTGGGTTAGTTCTTAGAGAATGTACTTTTGGAGTGATCCCAGGCAAAAGGTAAAGATTAAAACAGAACAGCTCCTACGAGTAAACTAAAATCCATTCACTGTTACCTCAAGTATAAGGTATAAGATAGAAAAAGGACACAATTAAATGGAATAAGAAACAGTGGGCATGTTTCTGATGAAGAATCACAGGACAGCCAGGGCAACACAGTAAAGCTGTCCCATAAAAACAAATAAAATCAACAAAAATCAAATCTAATGCTGAAGAGACGCCTCAGCAGTTGAGAACAATTGCTGCTCTTTTAAGGACCTGGGTTCAGCTCTCAGCACATGCTAGTGCACAGCCATCTGTGCTCCAGTTCCAGAGGATTCAACACCCTCTTCAGTCCTCCATGAGGACCAAGAATGTAAATGGTAAGTGAATGTAAGCACACACACATAAAATCAATACATA
This sequence comes from Alexandromys fortis, assembly GCF_014885135.2. Classification (NCBI taxonomy): domain Eukaryota; kingdom Metazoa; phylum Chordata; class Mammalia; order Rodentia; family Cricetidae; genus Alexandromys; species Alexandromys fortis. The sequence continues at coordinate 10,692,369 of NW_026067915.1, read as the reverse complement.
CATCTAAGAAAGAAAAAGTTAAAAGAAAAAGCCACCTGTGAATGCCTCAAGCCTTTTCATCCAAGCAAACTTATCTGTGCAAATTCCAGACCAGCTTGGTCTATAGGACAACCTTCAGGCTAACCAGACCATGTGTCAAAAAACTGAGATGGGCTTGGAAGATGGTTCTGTGGTTAACAGCAAAGGGCCTTCAGCTCCTAGCAATCACACTACTACGCCTAATAACCATCTGTAACTCCAGTTCAAAAGAATTCAACACTCTCTTCTCTCTCTCTCTCTCTCTCTCTCTCTCTCTCTCTCTCTCTCTCTCACACACACACACACACACACACACACACACACACACACACAATTAAAGTGACTGCCTAACATAAACAAAGCCCTGGGTTCCTTCCTCAGTACTTGTGGCAAAAAAAAAAAAAATAAAACCACTAAGCCAGGCAGTGGTGGCACACACCTTTAATCCCAACACTTGGGAGGCAGAGGCAGGTGGATTTTCGAGTTTAAGGCCAGTCGGATCTACAGAGTGTGTTCCTAGACAGCCAGGCTACACAAACACTGTCTCGAAAATCCATAAAAATAAACAAACAATAATATTAATAGAGAAAAAGATGAAATTACAAACAAGCAAAAGGAAAGATCTCTAATCCAATCTATTATCATCTTGGTCTACAAAGCCTTCTAACACATTTGAGTGTCTGTGTGGCTTTCATTTAAACAATGATATTGTTGGACTAGAAGTCCAAACATCAAGGAAGAGTTGCTCCAGACACCACTCACATAACCACAAGTTGATGCAAAAGCAAGAGGATTTTTATTCTGTCATGACAGGGTCCTTCAGGTTTGGGATATGAAGGACATCGATAGCTGTTACAGTCCATCTTTTAAAGCGAAAAGCCACCGGACCTGTAGGTTGTTTTCCAACTTATTGGATTGGCTTATTCAAAGGGTTACTAGTAGTGACTGGTCTATTTTAGGACAGGAGAATAGCTGTGTGGTCAGGTGATAAGGGAGAGCATCTGTGGTCCAATCCTGACCTTTGGTTCAGTGACTAAATTAAAACATCAGGAACTGAGTCAACATCTGTGGGTTGTATTTGCCTCAATTCCCAAAATGGACTTACGTTTGAAGAATATTTACAAGGACACAGGAGGATAAGCAGTCCAGTATACGTGGGGGGAGGGTGGGGGGGGGCACGACTGTCCCTTTTCCAAGATAGAGTGAGTGTAAGGTTTTAGAAAAATGTCTTAGGGTTGAGGGAGCTTACAAATGCATTTAGAGTCTTTCAGTATTTCTAGGTATTGTAACCATACTATACAAGCCATTATGTATTTCACTTTGTTCCTTAATCCTTTAATCCCAGCACTTGGGAGGCAGAGGCAGGAGGATCTCTGTGAGTTCGAGACCAGCCTGGTCTACAAGAGCTAGTTCCAGGACAGGCTCCAAAACCACAGAGAAATCCTGTCTCAAAAAAACAAAAAAAAACCCATGCTACAGAGGCAAGGTTGTTTACACCTGTTAATTCTCCTGGGGGGGTAGAAGCAGAAGGATCACAAGTTCAAGGCCATTCTTGATTACATAGCAAGTTCAAAACTAGCCTGGATGGTATATATGATACAGTCTCAAATAGGGTGACGGGCAGAAAGCAGGCTCTTGTCTAACATGCATGCAACACCGGGTTTAATAGCCAAGACTGAATAAACTAGGTGAGGTAGTGCATAGCTATAATCCTAGCACTTGAGCAGTAGAGCCAAGAAAAACAGAAATTCTAAGTCATATTCAATTACATAGTGAGTTCAAGGCCAATCTGTGCTACATAAGAAAAGCAGAGGTCACCAACCAGATGTAGGAGGCAAAATGAGAATGCCTTACAGAGGAAAGGTACCAAGCCGCAAGGCTAAACCTAAGAATTATGGGTGAATTTAAATCATAAGAGCTAGTTAGTAATAAGTGTGAGCAATAGGCCAAATGGTTTAAAATTAATGTAAGCCTCTGTGGGTTTATTTGGGACTGAATGGCGGCAGGAATGGACGGAACAGAAAATTCTGTCTACACCCTGCCTCAAGAAAACAAAAGTTAGAACACTTTTTTGTTTATCATTTTAAAACACATACATTGGGGCTGGAGAAAAGAGCTAAGAGCACTGGCTGCTCTTGCAGGGGACTCTGATCCAATTCCCAGCACCCACAAGGCCTCTCACAACTGTCTCTAACTCATCTCTCATAAGGTAGCTGACATTCTCTTCTGACTTCCAAGTACACTGCATAACTTTGATGCATAAGCATACAGGCAGGTAGGCAAAACACCCATAAAGTAAAATAGGAAAAAAAAACCAACACATATACCCGGGGGGGGGGGGACTATACAAATATACAACTAAAATTACATCTTCCCAGAAAAAAAAACTGTAAATTTGCGTATCCTTATATACATAAGAGATGAGAGACCAAAGAAGAACGGTATATGAGTGCAAAGGGAAGAGCAACATATTTTACTGGGTTTCAAACCAGTGCCTGTTCACTCACTGCAGCTGCTGCTTATGCTTTTGTTTGTTTTTAAACACAGGTCCTGGGGTCCTGGCTATCCAGGAACTCACTTTATAGACCAGGCTGACCTTGAACTCACTGAGAGTTCTGCCTCCTGAGGGCCAGGCTTAAAGCCGTGCACCACCACTGCCTGGCTGAATCACTGCCTTTCCTCCATCCCCCTTTTCAGCACCCATTCACTGCTTCTGGATCACATAGTGAAACTGAGACTTGGAAGTTTAGAAACTTTTACAACAATGTGACCTTAACCAATGATCAGGTCTGCATTCTTTAAAGATCTTTATTAGGAAATAATCAGAGTCAAAGTTACAAAAAATAGTATTCTTGTACTCTACCCAACTCTCCTCAACAGTAGCCATAGAGCTTAAGTACAATATGAAATTGGAGCTGTTATCAGTTCAATTTCTAGTTTCATTTTTGTTGCTCTAATAATGAAACACTGACCAAAAGCAACTTAGGGTAAGAGTTTATTCAATTAACATTTCCAGGTTACAGTCTACCATCCTGGGAAGTCAGGGCAGGAAGTCAAGTAGAAACCACAGAAGAACACTGCTGTTTTGCTTGCAAGCTCAAGCTTAGCTTTCTTTTAAAGAGCCCAGAACCACCTGCCTAAAAACTGGTGCCGTTCACAGTAGACAAGCACTCATACATTTGTTAATAAATATGATACAGGTCAATATGATTGATCTGTGAAGACAACTCCTAAATCAATGCTTTACCCTCTATGACTCTATAGGCTGTCTCAAGTTAACAACTAAACCTGACTAGGACCATATATTACTGCTCAGTAGATTATATTTTGTCACTATTTTTTAAACACGGAACTCAAATTCATTTGTGTATAAACACAGTTCAATGCAATTTCATCCCATGTAGTTATGTGTAACCACCACTACAATCAAAACATAACTGTTCAGTGGCTCAATTATTCTCAATGTCTACATTTTAAAATTTGTATGGGTATGGATGCTTTGCTTGTCTTGTGTATGTGCATCATGTGAGTGCCTGGTGCCCTTGGAGGCCATGAGAGGGTGCTGGATCCTCTGTAACTAGAATTACAGATGGTTGTGAGTGGCCAAGTGAAACTGAAGTGCAGATCCTGTGTGTACTTACCCTCTGAGTCAACCTTCCAACCCTCAATATCTAGTTTATAATTTTTTCTAGGAATTCAATTTTGTTGTGTTTAAGTTATTGATCCATGACAGTGAAAAAAAGAAGTATCCAGCTTATATTATATATAAAACATTCATCATGGTCCTGGAATTTTCTGGTACATCACTGTACAATATCCTAACTTAGGTCTACAGCAAAACTGCAATAGACAGATGATGCTAAGCTAGCAAGGTTCTAGTATTAGTAACCATCAAAATCTTCTCAAAATCAAGATGTTAAGAACTGGGGATGTGTTCCCTCATACTGGGTGGCCTTGTCCAGCCTTAACACAACTACTGCAACTTGATATGCCACGTTTGGTTGATATCCATGGAAGCCTGACTTTTTCTGAAGAGAAAGAGGAGTGATTGAGGGAGGGAATGAGAAGAAGAGACTGGGAAGAGAGAGGGGAAACTGTGTGGTCAAGATGTGTCTGTGTGTACGCGCGCACGTTTGTGTGTGTGTGTGTGTGTGTGTGTGTGTGTGTGTGTGTGTGTGTGTGTGTAAAATAGTGAAGAAAAAAGAAACTGGGGATGGCCAGGTACACATGCCTTTACTCTCAGCACCTGGGAAGCAGAGGCAGGCGGAATCTCTGAGTTGGAAGCCAGCCGGGTCTACAGAATGAATTCCAGAATGGTTAGGGCCACACTGAGAAACCCTGTCTTCAAAAACCAAAAACTAAGAACTGGGGCTGTAGCTCAGATAGAGTGCTAACAGATAAAGAACATGGATATGAGGCCCCAAGCTTGGTTCTCAATAATGAAATAAAATTTTAAAAAGAAAAAACTTGGGCTGGAGAGATGTCTCAGAAGTTAAGAGCACTGACTGCTCTTTCAGAGGTCCTGAGTTCAATTCCCAGCAACCACATGGTGGCTCACAGCCATCTGTAATGAGATCTGGTGCCCTCTTCTGGCCAGCAAGCATACAGACAGACAGAACACTGTATACATAATAAATAAATCTTTTTTTAAAAAAGAAAACTTATAAACCATATGTTATATAAATATATATATATGTGTGTGTGTCTTTTAAACACTTATACAGGGCAGCAGAGATGGCTCAGCAGTTAAGAACCCTACCTGCTCTCACAGAGGGCCCAAGTTCAGTTCCCAACACCCAAACAGAATGGCTCCCAAATGCCTGGGATGCCAGCTCTGGTCCCTGCATTCATGTACACATACCCACACACATATACACATATATTCTAAAAATAAAACCTTCACTTATATAGATAATAACAGTGAAAACAAAAATGCTTAAGCAGTGAATGCATGTCAGAAAAACATGCAGCTAACAAAAGTATTTCCAGTAAGCATATGCCCAGCTGAAATATATGCTATCATATTTTAATCCCTGCCCCTCATTTCTTGTTGTCTAATAACACACCATTATCTTCTTTAATAATAAAGAAAAAAAATACTCGCCGGGGCAATGGTGGCGCATGCCTTTAATCCCAGCACTCAGGAGGCAGAGATAGGGCAACCTGGTCTAGTTCCAGGACAGGCTCCAAAGCTAGAGAAACCCTGTCTCCAAAAAAAAAAAAAAAAAAAGTATCTGACCAATGTTGTTATGAAGGAAAATCTTTTCTATTCAGTTAACACTATTGTTCATATCAACTAATAACAGTATTTCTTACACAAAGCATTGTTAATGTGCAATACAAATTATATGTATAATAGGCAATATTGCTGATAATTGCACAACTGGATTCCTATGTTATCGCATAATAGAAGTTTGTTTTTGTTTTTTAATGGGCCTGGTAAAGTTCCATAGAGTATACCTATTTTGGTTACTTTAACGGAACCTTTGAAATACATTTTTACCAATTTCTCTCTCTCTCTCTCTCTCTCTCTCTCTCTCTCTCTCTCTCTCTCTCTCTCTCTCTCTCTCTCTTCCAAGCCAGAGTTCCTCTGTCCCTGGCTGTCTGGGAACTCATTCTGTAGACCAGGCTGGCCTTGAACTCTGAGATGTGCCTGCCTCTGCCTCTGGAGTACCAGGATTAAAGGTGTGCACCACCATACCCAGCTTTATTTTATGTGCATTGGTGTTTTGCCTGCATGTATGTCTGTGTATATGTATATATATATCCAGGGTGTCAGATCCCCTGGAACTGGAGTCACAGTCATGAGCTTCATGTGGGAACTGGAATTGAACCCTGGTCCTCTGGAAAAGCAGTCAGTGCTCTCAACTGCTGAGCCATCTCTCCAGCCCTACAGTTTTACCAATTTATAATTAGGTACTTTATTGTATGTTAATAAAATTCACCTCTTTGGCTAACCCGACTATACTTTCAGCACAGAAGCAGTATTATAAAATATGTAGTTTATGTTTTAGAATGCAGAGTTGGCCTGGGAATAGATAAATTATTGGCAGTTATATTTTTAACCAGACAAAAAGAAAAAAGAAAAAGAGAAACAGAAAATCAAGGCTAGCCAGGCATGGTGGGAGGCAGAGGCAGGCACATCTGTGTTTGAGGCCAGCCTGGTCTACAGAGGAAGTCCACCCTATCTCAAAAAACCAGGACAACAAAACAAAACTGACAACAATGAGCTAGCATAGCAGGCAAATGCACATGCCACCAAGTCTGACTATCTGATTTCAATCCCTGGGATTTACACAGTAGACAGAAGGGAATGACTCCCAAAAGTTGCCCCTAACCTCCACAGGTATATAGGTACTCACACACATACAAAAACCCTTCCTAGAGATTGGAGAGATGGCTCAGAGGTTAAGAGCACTGACTGCTCTTCCAGAGGTCCTGAGTTCAGTTCCCAGCAACCACATGGTGGCTCACAACCATCTGTAATGAGATCTGGTGCCCTTTTTTGGCGGGCAGGCATACATGCAGACAGAACATTGTATACATAATAAATAAATTTTTTAAAAAATTAAAAAAAAAAAAACCTTCCTAAAGAGAAGGTCTAACTATACTTGACAAGGAAGTGGGCAGTAGCAAGAGCTATTAGTCAGAAACCACCACATGCTCCAGATTCTTGCAAGCCCACAGCAGTGCTCCCAGTAAGCAGCCCTTCTATCGGGCCTGTTTGCACGATTATATTCTTATCAACACCCACACCATCCCAAGCTATTTTCACTAGCAAGATGTTAGCATTTGACAGAAAAAGCCCTCTAAAATAAAAGGCAGCTTTAGAGACTCACACCAACTTTAGAACTCAATTTAAATAACCAATTTACTTACTCAGCTGGAAAAGCCACTAAGTAGCCCCTAGGCTTGACCAAAATGAAACAAAAGACTACCAGACCTTAATGTTTTTTAAAATGCCTCATTTGTAGGCCAGCGGTGGTGGCGCACACCTTTAATCCCAGCACTCAGGAGGCAGAGGCAGGCAGATCTCTATGAGTTCGAGGCCAGCCTGGTCTACAAGAGCTAGTTCCAGGACAGGAACCAAAAGCTACAGAGAAACCCTGTCTCAAAAAAATAAATAAATAAATAAAAATGTCTCATTTGTGTTTAACAAATACAGGTAATCATAAACTACCTCCAAAATTTAAACACAAATATACTCAGATTGAAAAAATGGTATGGTTACCTGAATGTGCTAAGAGGCCTCAAAAGTAATATATTAAAACACTGGGGAATAAGTAGGATCCTGATATCATGATGTCTCTAACAGCTCAGCCAAAAGTAAATTTCAAAAAGAGAGGCTGGTAAAATGGCCCACCAGGTAAAAAGCATGGCTCAGCCTCAGTTTGATGCCTGGAACTCAAGTTAGAAAGAGAGAACTAATATGCTGGGTGGGGGTGGGGGCCCGCATGCCTTTAATCCCAGCACTTGGGAGGCAGAGACAGGTGGATCTCTGTGAGTTCAAGACCAGCCTGGTCTACAAGAGCTAGTTCCAGGACAGGCTCCAAAGCTACAGAAAAACCCTGGCTCAAAAAAAAAAACGGAAAAGAAAAAAAAAAAAAAAAAGAATTCCCAAAAATGGTTCTCTAACCTCTATACAGCAGCATGACATTCACATGCCCACCTCACAGACACATACTACCCACTCATTTTCATACACATGCACACACACAAAATTAGGGGAAAGTAATACAAATAGCAAACTTCCCACTACTGGTGGTGAATCTATGCTAAAAATTATTTATTTTATTGCCTATAATTATATAAAGTATGCCTATAATGCAAGTATTTGTTAAATTGAGTCAAGATTGGGAGTCTCCAAAAAAGTTATGCTATTATAACCTGAGATGGTGGAACGGAGAGTGAGTTTTTCCATCACTAGTTCTCTATGCACATGTCTATAATCCCATAATACAGTAAAATAATTTACAGGCTAGGCTTCATAGCAAAATTTTGTCTCAAAAACAAAATGAAACAAGCCGGATTTCTCAAGAAGAAATCTAAAGCTGATTGTTGGTGATTCTACGGTGATAAACTATGACTTATAATAGGTTTTAGTGCACTATAAAATAAGGTACTATTCTAGTTATCTTTTTGTTTAAGGTACTATTCTATAGTTGTACTGAGTGAATTTGTTCAGTGAGTCTCTAACCCAACTTGCTCATCTTTTGCTGTCATTCACCATGACTATTCTATCTTCTCAGTACAACTGACAAGACTCATGGAAAAACACACACTAGGGTTAAAAAGTTATTAGAATACCTATTAATAAATCATGCATGAAAGTGGTAGCATACAGCTTTAATCCCAGCACCTGGGAGGCAGAGGCAGGAGGATCTCATGTTACAGGGAGGCCTGTAACATGAGGGGCTGGCTTGTTGGGGTTTCTGTCCTGCCCGGTAACCCACAGCCGGGAAGCCCCAAAGAAAATCACAGAGATTTAAGTTATAAAGCTGATTGGCCCATTAGCTCAGGTTTTTTTTTTTTTTTTGGTTTTTCGAGACAGGGTTTCTCTGTGGTTCTGGAGCCTGTCCTAGAACTAGCGCTTATAGACCAGGCTGGTCTTGAACTCACAGAGATCCACCTGCCTCTGTCTCCCAAGTGCTGGGATTAAAGGCTTGCACCACCACCACCCGGCTTCAGGTTTCTTATTAGGTCTTATGACTTATATTAACCCATTATTCTGATCTATTTTAGCCATATGGCTCTGTATCTGTTTCAGCTGGCAGGTCACATCCTGCTTCCTTGGCAGTCTGGGCAGGACTGGGAGGAATCAACTTCCTCCTTCCCAGAATTCTCCTGTTCTCATTGCATTATTTCTACTTCCTGTCTGGTTTTCCCACCTATACTTCCTGTTTGGCCAATCAGCGTTTATTTAAAACATGATTGACAGAATACAGACAATTCTTCCACACCACTTCCCTCTCTTTTTAAAAAAAAAGGAAACTATCCATAGTTCATTTTTGGGAATGTGGGTATAGTAATCCTGGCTATTTCCAGCTGGTTTGGGCACTGATAATCTTATAGAGACCTAACATGGTGTACAGTGTGAGTTTCCAAAGACAGCCAGTGCTACACAGGGAAACCCTGTCTTTTTTGTTTGTTTTTCGAGACAGGGTTTCTCTGTAGCTTTGGAGCCAGTCCTGGAACTCCCTTTGTAGACCAGGCTGGCCGCCTCTGCCTCCCGAGTGCTAGGATTAAAGGTGTGTGCCACCACTGCCCGGCAGGGAAACCCTGTCTTAACAACAAATACAATGATAATCAACTACCAGGTATGGTGACCTTTAGGGGACCAGAAGCAGGCAGATCTCTGTGAGTTTTAACTCAGCCTGGTCTAAACAGTAAGTTTCAGGACAGCCAGAGCTACACAGTGAGTGAGACTCAGTCTCAAAAGAAAAAAAAAATCATGCAGGACACAGTGGCGTACACTCCCCCCCCACACACACACACACATGCAGGGGCTTGAATCTAGAGCCTTGTGCATGCCATGCCAGTGTTCAACCACTGAACTCTATCACCAGTATTATTATTATTTCTTTAAGACTGGGTCTAAGGCTGGCCTTGAATTACCTCAGTAACCCAACCATGCTTTGAATATTTGATCCTCCTGCCTCAGACTACCAATCACTAGGAGGATTACTAGTCTGTACCATCAGGCCTATGGAGGGTACACATTTGTAATTCTGGCTCTTAGAAGGCCAAGGCGGGAGCTGAAGGTCACCAGGAGGTACCAGTGAGATCGTGTCTCAACAGCAAACAACCAAAAAGGCTCACACACTAAATCTTCACAGTGGAGCTTTCAAAGGAGAATTTCTTGCCTCATGGTGTCACACCTATATTCTCAGCACTGAGAAAGCAGGAGGCACAAGGGCCGTGGAGTTCACATTAGCCTTGATCTAAACTATAAACCAAGATGAATTTTTGGTCTTTATTTTTACTACAGTGGATGTCTTGTAATCTCGCCCAGTCTGGTGGCTTTGTACACTGCCTAAATAGATTACTACAAATTTACAAATTTATCTCCAGTTTAGACCTCCCCTCCAACACCAGACTTATGTAACAATCCAACCTAAACATCTTAACAAGCATCTCCAATTTACTGTGTGTGTGGGGGGGGAACCCTACTAATCCCAATTTGCTCTTTCTACATCATCCCTAACTCAGTTGAGGACAAATTCTGACAGACCAAAAGTCTTAGAATCACCATTAACTTTTCTAATGTGTCATGTGTCAACAAATCCTATTTACTCCTCCACAAACATCGAGCACCCATCTAGTTCAGATACTACCTTGGTATAAGCCACCAGCAACTTTCTTCTGGATTACTAGCTTCTTTACAAGTCTTCAGGCTTCCACTCTGTTCCTCTGCAATGCTACAAATGAGCCTTCTGAAGCTGAAAGCAAATCATATCATTCCTCTGATTAAAACTCAGTGGGGTGCACATGCAGTGCCAGATACTCAGGAAGCTGAGGCAGGAAGATTATTTGAGCTCAAGAATTCAAAGTCAGCCTGGGTTACTCTCAAAAAACAAAATCACACAAAAACCCCAGCCAAATCTGTAGAATGGCTTTACAATGATTCGTGGAATCTGCACTCATGATATTGTGAACCTGTTTACTATCACTTTCCTTCTCATTACTGAGAAGAGTTTATACTACTGCCTCAGCAAGTTATTACCCCTACTTGAATTATAATGGTTACTGCCCAACCACCCCAACTCCTGCCCTTCCCATCGGACACACTTTCTTTGTTTTTTTTCTGAGACAGAGTTTCTGTCCAGGAATTGGCTCTACAGGCCAGAGGTGGCCTTGAACTCACAGACATCTACATGCCTCTGCCTCCCAAATGCTGGCATTAAAGGTGCATGCCACCACCGCCCGGCCACACACATATTTTATATCTCGGCCTAAATATTACTCTCAAGGATGCTTACTAGTTTATCCCACTTTAGATGGTTACTCCTTCAACAATAAGAAATTTCCCACATCCTATAGGATTTCCAAGGCATTTTACCTTTGGTCATTCCTCATAATTTATTGTTTATTGACCTCATTGGAATGTAAACTTCACAAGAATAAATTTTTCTTGTTCCTACAGTGCCAACCTTTAGTAAAGACAGGCTTGTGTTTACAAAAAAAAAAAAAGTTAAATGCCACTTTTATCATTTGTCTCCTCCTTACGACAAGTTCCCGAGGACTCTGTTAGACGTGCTATGCCCTCAATATCTACCCCTACACTATCACAGACAGACAATGTAGTTAATCAAATGATTATAGCCATTTCACCTGAACACAATGTCACACTGTAGGAAAAGCCAAGGCCTACTCACATGCACCTGACTAAGAATGCGCGCAAGACAAATACAGATCATCAGGCCCAACTCAAAGTCTAATCAAAGCAAATTTACATTCCAACTGACACTTCTTCAGAGAACCATTTCAAACCATCCCAAGGCTGAAAGGGAATGAATGACTTGCCCCTTCACAACCAAGCTTCCCCTCAAATACAGCCAACTTCATCTTTTATCTTAAATCATACCTCTCAATTTTCCGTATTAACCCTGGCTAAAAGTACTTAGACACAAAACCTGGCTAAAAGTACTTGAACACACCACACTCTGTGCCAAGAGCTGTTCACTCATCTCATGTAATCATCAAAGCCCTAGAAGTTGCTACTATTAGGATAACCATTTCCAAAATGGGAAAACCCAAATTTAAAGGTAAGTCATTTGTTCAAGATTAGTGTTCATGTGCAGGTTTGTCTGACTCGAAAATATGGTTCTCTCTCTTTTTTTTTTTTTTGGTTTTTCGAGACAGGATTTCTCTGTGGCTTTGGAGCCTGTCCTGGAACTAGCTCTGTAGACCAGGCTGGCCTCATCAAACTCACAGAGATCCGCCTGCCTCTGCCTCCCAAGTGCTGGGATTAAAGGCGTGCCACCATCGCCCGGCGAAAATATGGTTCTTTAACCTTGCATTGTGCTCCCCAGTTTTAAACACTACTTCCTCACGTGGTCTGCTATCACTTTACTTCTCATTTCTTGACCAGGCCTCATTTTCTTCATATGTAAAAGAGGGAATACTGTTCAAGATGCCTGCCAACATCAGTCCAGTACTAAGAAACATTTTATAACCTATACAGGTAAATAAACAGGGAAAAAAAGACATGTATTAGAACTTACTCTTCATATTAAGAACTCTGAAGCAGTAATGTCAGAAAAGCAATAAAATTTCAGAAACTGAAAAACAATAAACATGATTTCTCACTGTAGTTAAGTTTTTCTGACTCCATTTTTCCACATATTATGAAAAATGTTTTGCTCCAATAAAAAAAAAAAAAAGGATATAATCCTATCAGCAAGGATGATGTCTTCACCATGCAACCTGGAACAAGTCACTGAAAGGCTCTTGGCCTTTCCTGGGCTAGCATGTTACTTTGTACAAGGAAAGCAATCAACATTTACTGAATGACACAAATTCCTCCTGAGGTTTTTCACCTCTCAAACCAAAAATCTATTAACAGAACTTTGCTACTGAACTAATTATACAGTAAATCCAAACATTCCAATTAAAATGTTAATCCAAAGTCAAGAACCCAGGGAAGGATAAAGCCATGCTGGTTTACTATTGCCAGGGAAAGATGGATTTTGTTTTATTAAGACTGTGCATAGAGATGACCTATGTTATTAAGCCTTCTGCAAAGCACAGAACAAACTAAAATGCCAGAGAACAGCTTTAGGGTCTCTGCAAGCTTAAAAGAAGGCGAGATGAAACTACTCAGGCTCTTCTTAGGTGAAAACAGGACCTTTAAAATTGTCCCAATAAAATTTTGTACTTTTCTTTAGGCAACATAAAAGATTTTGCTTTTTGTGTGGATATAACCAACACTCCAACAAAATAACTTTTATGTTACAATATCAAAGAACTATCTTGGAAGATTCAGACAGTCCTGAACCAAGGTTAAAAATTTGGCAAAGGTTCCAAAGACTGTGTAAAGTGTCATACTTTAGTTATGAAAGTTGAACAGCTCCACTAGATCTCCCCACAAAAGTTAACTTTGGAGAGAATTTTGTGTGCTATGAAGTGTATCAATATGAGCAAAACGAGTTAAACAATGGTTTTTTCAAGTCCCGCACCCATATTGTAATCCCAGCAGTCAGGAAGCTGAAGAAGGAGGGTCCCAGGTTCAAGGCCGGCCTGAGCAACAGGGTGCGACCACTAAGCTAAAAAAACAAAATGATCCTGTAGAAATTTAGGAAGGAACTGACTCCAGATTCTGAAGTGGAAGCTTTCTGTTTACTTTTATTGTGTTTTGAGGCCATCTTCAGTAAGCAGCCAAGGCTGCCTACAGTCCTAACTCAGGTGGTAGTGGCGCCTCCAAACCTGACTGCTAAGCTTGCTGTGCTATCAGATACTGCCCAACAGAAATATAAAAATGTCCCTGACTGAAAAGAAACTATACTTTGGACAAAACTATGTTTCACTATTTTCTTTAGAGACTATGCAGAGATTTTGAGGTCTCTTAAAATCTTCACACGGAGCAAAAAGTCACCCTTGTAGGTAAGATTCTGTTACCTAAGAAATAGTATGCCAAAGCGTTCAAGCCTCATAATCGAGAAAAGAAACGTTCGTCGGGTTTTCACTTTCAGGTAAAAACAAAAAACAAAACTGGTGTCACCTCAACAACGGGACCAGACAAACCTCGCCACCATTACAAAACCCAAGTGCCAAAGGTACAGAATGTGAAGCTCACAGCACTATTGGGCCTGGGTCTGGTGCCCAAGAGGGGGCGGGGGGGGGGGAATCAAAACCAAGACTGCAACGCGGGGCCCCTCCGCGGATCACTGCAGAGAGACGCGCGCTAGGCCCTTCCGGTCCGAGTTGCCGTCACCGGTAGGCAGGGCGACGGGTCGAGCTTCCACCCGAGCCCGGGGATTCTCGGCCTAGACTCGCCGGCGTCCTATAGCCGACTTTGGCCTCAGCCGCGTCTCGGACTATGCACCGTGGTCTGCGACCGAAGCCTGGACCGCCGCCGAGCGTCCTGAAGGAGCTGCGGGGAGCGCCGAGCTCTGGGCCGGCCGACTGAGGACGCGGCAACGGCAGTGGAGGCCGTGGCCGCCCCTCCCCCACCGGGCCGCCCCAACTGCCGCTGCGACGCGAGCAGCGGTATCCGCGCCAGGCTTAACCGCCCGGCCGGCCGAGGCCAAGCGAGGCGGCCTGAGGTGCCGCGCCGGGCCTGTTCCCCACCGCGACCGCGCGAAGCCGCCCAAGGGCCCGTTACTCCGCGCGCCGCCACCGGTCGGGACGCGCCGCCCTCGGCTGAGGCGACCGAAGGCAGCGGGAGGCCGCGGATCTGAGACTTACTCAGGGGTCGGGTGCTCGGGATCGTAGAAATCCCCCATCTTCGGTGGCGGCTGCGACGGCAGCTGCTTCATGAGGAGCAGCTGGAGGCGGCGACGCTAGCCCCCTCCCCGCGGCAGGCCGATGCGGGGGAGGGGACCGGAGGGGAGGAGGCCGCTGGTCCGATCGCGGCGGCGGCAGGGGCGGCCCGCGTCGCTGGCTGGCTGGCTCGCCCGCTCACTCCCTCCCTCCCTCCGGCAACCGCCCGTCGCTCTCTCCCTCACACACTCCCGGAGCAACGCGCACCCCGCCCGCCCTGCAGCCTTGCAGGCCCAGCCCCTTAAAGAGACACGCACAGGCAGCCCACCGGCCGCCAGTCGGCGCGCCTGCCCCAGCCCGCCGACCCTGGCAGGGGCGGGTGCACCCCGAGGGCCGGGCCGGGCCTCGCCTGCGGCTTCCCGGAACAATAAGTCCCAGGGCTGCGTGTTGTAGGCGGGTCCCGGAGCTGGAGGGGCGCCACCGCTACCCCTCCCCGGGCGATAGCCCGAGCCCCTCAGGACACCGGCCTTCTTCCCTCGAAGCCCGCCACCACCCGCCGCCCGAAGCCCGGGAGCCCACGGAGAGCCCGGCCTCCAGGCCGTGAGGTAGCGCAGCGGCCGCTCTCGCCCCTTTATTTCTTCTCTCCAGGCTCTTCATCCCGCTCTCCACGCGAACGGAAAGCCAGCTAAGCTGGGGATGCTTCTCGGGCCGGGCTACTCGGACACGCCTCCCTCCTTCAGCCTCCCGCCGCCCCCACCCCCGTGGCCCCACCACCTCCTGCCTTCTTCCTACACCCCCCCACCCGGTATTCTGCCCTCACCCCAAAAGGCTGAAAGGCAATGTTTGTTGCTTAGGCCTCGGAGGCAATGAGTGGGGAAAAGGTTATTAATTGCTCTCTTGCAAAAGAAAAAAAAAAGGTTAGATAACGTGAACTACGAGCTTTTTGTTTCTGGAAGGAGAAGTTGGAGTGCGCAAGAAACTGTCAGGTAAACTTACAGGACGCCGAATGTATAGTAGTTGCGTATCATGAAAGTGACAGTAGAGAGTTCAAATCTTTGTGGAGTTTTCGGGGGAAGAATAGCCACTAATTTTTAATTGGATTTACCAATAAATTGAAATGTGATTTAACAGAAGTCCTTCACTAGCTAACTTTGTCGTGTTGTTGATGTTTAGACAGGATCATCTGTAGACTTTCCTTTAACACTAGAACGTACACCCTCTTGAGTGCTGACATTCTGGGTTTTAACAAGTTTTTTGGTTCGAGACAGGGTTTCTCCGTGTACGTCTAGCAGTTCTGGAACTCACTGTCCAGACCAGGCTGGCCTTGAACTCAGAGACCTGCCTGCCTCTGCCTCTCAAGTGCTAGGATTAAAGCCCTGTGCCCCATCGCCCCGCCCTCACTTTTAAAGTGTATTTTTAAAATGGTGTTTATCTGTATGGTGTGTGTTGAGGACACACGTGTGGGGACCAGAGAACATTAGCGAGTCCATTCTCTCCTCCCAATATGTGGGTCCCAGAGATGTAACTTCCATCATAAGGCCAGGCAGCCAGTGCTTTTATGGGCTGAGCCATCTCTTGAATTTCTTTTTTTTTTTTACTTGTATGTAGGTAAGCAGTATCTATTTTCTCTTTATCATTTTATATAGCGGTTAATCGGGCTTTATTTTTTTTCCTGGTAACTTTAGCCAGGTTCAAGGTGCACAGAACTTCATGAGTTTTCATCTGTGGCACTAGAATTTGATATGTACCTTATGCTGACCATAAACTCAAAATCCTCCTACTCCAGCCTCCCTGATGCTGGAGTTACAGGTGCCAGACACCACAGCCTGCTGAAGATGAAAGTTTAAATGTGAACAGATTCTCACTGATCTGAGGATAGAGGTACTTGTGAAACCCTGAACTTCCTCTTTTTCTTCACTTTTCTGTCTGTTTATTTGGGGCAGGGTTTTGTGTGTCCCAGATGGCCTTGATCTCTATTTGTAGCCAAAGATGACTCTAACTTCCTCCTGCAGCCACCCCTCAGTGCTGAGATTACAGGCATGCATTATCTGGTGCTGGGAATTGAACTCGCGGCTTCTCAAATACTAGACAAGCACTCCATCAACTGAGAAACATTCCCAGTATATAAAACCCTAAACTTAACAGATGTCAACACATTTTAGGTTATTATAGTCCAATGGATAAGTTCTATCTGGCACTATGTAAACCAATACCAGGCAGTTTCTAGCCATATGATACTGGACATGACTGTTTCTCGGGCTTCTACTGCCTTGCCTATAAAATAGAAGTGTATCTACCACACAGATAATATTAGTGAACATGTTTGTACAATGCCTCTTACTAAACAATAAGGTATATTTAAGGCTTTTTTTTTAAAGATAGTTTAATTTGTAGCCCAAGTTTGCCTTGAACTTGAAGTCCTCCTGCATCAGCCTTTTGGTGGGCCACCATGCCCAACTCTTAGATTTTTGAATAGGTTTGGAGCACTTTGCCTTAAATACTCCATAAGCCAATGGCAGCCACTTGGCACTAGAATAGAGCTATTTTAGGTGGGAACAACAAGCTGAGAGGAACCTAAGGTAGCTTGTGCAAGTTTCCCATTTCCTTAAAAACAAAGTCAATGGAGCTGGAGAGATGGCTCAGTGATGAAGAGCACTGCTCTTCTTCAGGGGAACCGGGTTCAATTCCTAGCACCGACATAGCAGTTCATGACTGTCGGTAACTCCAGTTCTACAGGATCTGACACCTTCACACCGATGTGTAGGCAAAACACCAATGCACATAAAATAATTTTTTAAAAGTAAGCAGTTTTTTAGCAGGGGACAGAAGAGTACTTGCCAGGTGATGATAACAGTCTGGTCATAACCTACTGGAATAAGCATGTCAAACCATAGGGTCAGTGGAAATCATAAGGCCCATAACTCTTTGATTCAGAATTTTCAGTCAGGCAGTATTTTTGAGAGTATTCAGGAACCTCTGGAGTCTGCTTTGCTGTGCCTATCCCAGGTTGGCCTCCACCTCCAAGATAGGACTGCAGATATGTCCCTCCACATGCAGGCTAGATTCAAGGCAAAGACAGGCATCCTTGGAACACGTCCTGGCAGGGAGCAGGGGCATCAAGATCATCCTCAGCTACACAGTGAGATTGGGGCCAGCCTGTGCTATGGGAGACTGGCTCACAATATAAAACATGATTTGGATATCCTTTTTTCTTTTCAGCCCAGACTTGCCCTAGTTCCCTATCCTCCTACCTCATTCTCTGTATTTACTATGATCAGCTTCCTGACCAAAGCAGTGAACACTTTTTAGCTTATTGAATACCGCTCCCCCCCCTTTTTTTTTTTAAAGATAGGGTCTCACTGTGTAGCAGGCAGGCCTTAAACTCAAAGATACAGCTGCTTCTGCTTCCTGAGTGCTAGGACTAAAGATGTGAGTCACCATGCCCTACCAGCCCATGCTTTTGTACAGAAAGCCCTCCAATGTATTTAAAGGAAAAAATGTCCAAAATCACCAACATGAAACCTATTCCCACTCCTAGAGTGCTGAATACCATAAAAACCTTGAGAATTGCTCCTCCTAGTAGTATCTCCCATGGGCCCAGACCACATCCATCCCATCACACTTCAGGGTGGCTACTAGTAGCCCTTAAAGTCAACTTTGGTGATTTATTAAAATAAATAAATAAATAAATAAAAGGGAAGAAAGCCCAAGTCCACCACAGGTATGTCCTAGGATTTGATAAAGGGATGGGAAACGTCTTTAGAACAGGGGAATACCGGATGATCCTGAGCACATTCTTCAAAACTATTTGTAAATTTTCCCCCTTCTGGTGCTGAAAATTTAACCCAGTGGTTTGCATATGTTAGGTGTCCTAGTTAGCTTTGTCAACTTGACTTAGCCTAGAGTCACCTGAGAGGAAAGCCTCAGCCAAGGAATTGTTTAGATCAGATTGGTCTGTGGGCATTTGTGTGGGTAGTTATTAGTGGAGGATGGCCTAGCCCACTTTGGGCAGCACATACCTAAGTAGCCAGTCCAGGGCTGCATAAGAAAACTAGCATAATTTCTGCTCTGATTTCCTGAAGTGATGGACTGTGTCCCAGAAGTGTAAGCCATTTCCTCCCCTAAGCTGCTTCCAGGTGTTTTATCACAGCAACACAATGAAACAGAACACTAAGCAAGCGGCCCCTGCCGCTGAACCATATCCACAACCAATATAGACTTTGAACTAATATATTGACTAATAAACGAATATAGATTGACTGATACAACACATAAGCAATTAGATGTGTTCTAAGATAGAACTGGGTGTTACCTTTTTTCTCAAATGGCATTTTTTTTCTACACACCCAGGCCAGAGTTCTGACTCAAATGGAACCTGACTAAGGCTTGGAAAAACAAAAGATCATTCCCCATGGAGTCCACAGTTGAACTGGAATTGAGTGAGAGGCTACTTACTTACCCACCCACTTACTCCTTTCCTACCTCTCTACCTAATCCTTTATCCCAAGTAAGGATTGTCTCTGGTCAACAGGAAGGCCACTGTTGAGAGTATGTTGGGTGACCCCCCCCCCCCAGTGCAGAGATTATGCAGCCATGTTTCTTATGCATATAAAGGGGATTCAGACTTGGGTCCTCATGCCTGCAGAACAAGCACTCTTACTCACTTAGCCATGTCCTTTGTCCCAGCTCATACCTGCCTCATATAAAGTAATCTGAGGGCCCGAAGACCTCTGAAGTGCGGTCTGGAATATTTTCTCACTGATTCCCTTGATAGGGCTTCCTCGTAATTCCACTGTAGGTCTCTATCATCTTGGGCATTCAAGGGTATCAGAAAAAGGATTGCTGTCATACCATGTTCAGGGTCAAAGCCTTGGCCCACGAGTCAGGAAGAAAGACTGTGTGGAAGTTCCAAACAGGTCACTCAGCAGAGGCTGCCTTTCTCAGCCCCAAGGTACACTGGTCAGCTGGGAAGCTCCCAGAGCCTGTGTTTGTCCTGAGTGAAGCAGTGAGCTCTTTCCCTTGGTGCCATCACCAAGGACACAAGCTCCAGACCCTGAGGACTTGACTCAGGAGTAATGAATGTTTCCTCTTCCCTGCTCAGGCCTGCTGCTGTGATCCCTGTTCCTGTCCAGGGTAACCTGGGCGCCTTCACCTGTGTGTGTCTGTAGTCACACACACTGACAAAGGGAGGAGGCAAGACAGAGAAGCCGCAACACATACCATGTGTGTACTTGACTGGAAAAGTCTAAGGTCAGACGCTCCTGGGCACAGGGGCCCAGTTCTGCCTCTCCCTCTCATAGGCCACTAACTACACCTGATCCTCTTCTGGTTGCCCAGCTAGAAGGATGGGTTGGGAGCTGTAAGAAGTATTCTCAGACCAAGCTCATCTCAGGATGCCCACTGAAGAGGAAAGAGACTGACAGGCAGAGCCTGAATTACTATTTTGATTTCCTACTCAAGGCTCAAGTGGCTTTTAGGGTTTGTTTTTGTTTTTGTTTTTGTTTGAGATAGGTTTCTTAAAGTCCAGACTGACTTTGAACTAGACGTGTAACAGAACTCCTGCTCTTCCTGTCACCACCACCCAAGTGCTGGGATTACAGGCCTGTCCTGCCACCCTAGCTACAATATTAGCTATTCTTTTTCCTTTTGGTGGTGTCGGACTTGGAAGAGTTTCGTGAATGCTAGGCAAGTAAAGTACCACTGAACTACACTCCCAATCCTCCTCATCCTGTGTGCAGGGTGTGTGTGTGTGTCAGAGAGAGAGAGAGAGAGAGAAAGATGCTAGGGACCAAATCCCAGGTGTCATTGCTTGCTAGGGAAACACTAGGACAAGGTTTTAGCCACAAACTATACATAATGAAGATGTCCCTTTCAGACAGAATATTAAGTACTATTCCAAACAGTTTTAAATCCAAACTAGAAAGTAATTTTATCACTGGAGAGATGGCTCAGCAGTTAAAAAAGTAATCTTATCTTGATTTTTACATGTGGTAGCAAATTAAAATCAAAAGTATTCTGTGGAGACAAGCAGGGGTGTCTTTTGGAGGATGTTCATCCTAGCAGGCAGGCAACTGTGTGTTCTCTGGGTTTAGTTCCAGCTTGCAGCAGAGCAAGTGGCTGGAGCTCTGAGCACGTGGTTTAGCAGCTTTCTTAGAACCGACTAGAGTCGCTGGTCTTCGAGCTATTGATGAGACTGTTTTCTGTGTGACTGTTGGAGGCCCACCATGGTTTTCATATAATTGTGCTGGAAGAAAAGGGAACTTGATCAGGTCTTAGCAAGGACTCACAAGCTATGTCACTCACATTTACTTCATCATTCTTCCTGCAGACACTCTCTGGATAGTGCAAATTCTATAAAAAGTAACATTCCATTAGAACACTTTGAATCTAAGGAAAATGTAGGTTTTTTTTTTTTTTTTTTTTTTTTTTTTTTTTTTTTTTTTTTTTTTTTTTTTTTTTTTTTTTTTTTTTTTTTTTTTTGAGACAGGGTTTCTCTGTGGTTTTGGAGCCTGTCCTGGAACTAGCTCTTGTAGACCAGGCTGGTCTTGAACTCACAGAGATCCACCTGCCTCTGCCTCCCAAGTGCTAGGATTAAAGGCGTGTGCCACCACCGCCCGGCTAAAACTATTTTTGAAATACCTGGCAGTTATGTTTAAAAGGAGATATACACTGGGCATAGTAATGCATGCCTTTAATCCCAGCACTCAGGAGGCAGAGGTAGGTGTATCTCTGAGCTCTGGTCTACATAGTGAGTTCCAGGACAGCAGAGCTACATAGTAAGACCCTGTCTAAAGAAAGAAAGGGAGACAAAGGAGGCATGCATGTTTTAGATATTAAAGTATCCCTCAACAGGCTCCCGTATTTGAAAGCTTAGTCTCCAGTGGTAGATCTGATCATTGAGTCACTGAGAGGTAATTGGAAAGTGAAGGCTCTGAACTAAGAGGTAGGACCTGGTAGGAGGATGTAGGCCAATGGGGGTGTGCCCTGAACGAGCACATTGAGACAGGCAGCTGAACGAGCACATTGAGACAGGCAGCTCTCCCTGTGATCTTCCTTACCACCCTGTTCTGATCTGCAAGCTTGTAACAATGGAACTGAGCACAGTCTGAAACTGAGGCAAAAATAAACCTTTTTTCTTCACTCTTCCTTTGTTTCTATTGTTTCTAGACAGGGACTCATAAAACCTAGGCTTGGCTTGACCCTCCTGTGCAAATAAGGATGGCTTTGAACTCCAGATCCTCTTGCCTCCAGCACTCCCAGCACTCAAGAGGCACAGGTAGTAGCTTTGCTTAATCCTTTTCAGCTCTTTCCCTCAGGTGTTTGTCACAGCAACAGGATTCTACCTCCGAGGTTGGGCTATACTGTTGCAAGCCCTCCCTCTACAGCTGCACTAGTCACAAATTCTTCCCTTTCTTTTTAAATTTAAATTCTGTCCTTTTAATACACTGGTAGGCTCCTTGAGAGCAGGAAGGAAAGGCTGTCATTAAAGCGGCAGGCAGGAAAGGAGCAAATGCTAAAGCTAGTTTGGACTATGGAAAGGAACTTAGCATCCCCCAGGTAAGAGGCTGACCTGCATCGCCAACACTAAGCTGGACTTCTCTTTTCTTTCTTGACGTAGGGTCTGAATATAGCCCATTATGGCCTTGAACTCAAGATACTCCCACCTCAGCCCCCAAAATGCTAAAATTACAGGATTTGACATAATACCTGACTCAAGATGGAATATTTCCTCTCTGTGATTCTTGGTATTGAAGCCAAGGTCTACACAGGCTAGTCAAGTGTTCTGTTTCTGAGCTACATCTCTCTCTCTCTCTCTCTCTCTCTCTCTCTCTCTCTCTCTCTCTCATTC
>NW_026067915.1:10579318-10669846 GCF_014885135.2 Alexandromys fortis | reverse complement strand
TTTTGTTTTGGGGTTTTTTTGTTTGTTTGTTTGTTTGTTTTTCCAGACAGGGTTTCTCTGTGGTTTTGGAGCCTGTCCTGGAACTAGCTCTTGTAGACCAGGCTGGTGGTCTTGAACTCACAGAGATCCGCCTGCCTCTGCCTCCCAAGTGCTGGGATTAAAGGCTTGCACCACCACGGCCGGGCAGAGCTACATCTCTAGTAGTATTCAAGCTGAAATTCTTGAAGGATATAAATGGTCCTGGGTTGATAATACGCTCTGGTAACTACAAAAAAGCAAATAGAAACAGTGTAGTGGTGAAAGCCTAAAATCCCAGCACTTGGGACTCAGGAGCAGGAGTTCAAGGCCACCCTCTGCTACCTAGAAAGTTCAAGGCAGGCCTGAACTACGGAAACTTTGTTGCAAAGAAGGCAAAAAAAAAAAAAAAAAAAAAAAAAAAACATCCAGGTTGTCTCACTCCTTTAATCCCAGCACTGAGGAGGCAGAGGCCAGGCAGGTGGACCTCTAAATTCAAGGCCAGCCTGATTCTACAGATTGAGTCCCTGGACGACAGCCAGGCTACACAAAGAAACCCTGTATCAAAAACAAACAAAAAGAAGAGTTCAAGGTCATCCTGAGCTTGTGAATTTGAAGCCAGCCTAAGCTAAATGAGATGGTGTCTCTTAAAGACTCACTATGTAGCTCTTGCCTGGAACTCATTGTGTACAAGAGATTCTCCTGACTCTGTCTCCTAAGGAGAGGAGACCCTGTCTTAAGAAATCAAAACTAAGCCTGGTGGTGGTGGTGGCCCACGCCTTTAATCCCAGCACTTGGGAGGCTGAGGTAGGCTGATCTCTGTGACTTTGAGGCCAGCCTGGTCTACAAGAGCTACTTCCAGGACAGGATCCAAAGCTACAGAGAAACCCTGTCTCAAAAAAACCAAAAAAAAAAAAAAAAAAAGAAATCAAAACAAAAATACAACCCCTACCAGGCCACCCTCACAAACCAAAACAAGTGTGCACTCTTCCAGAAAGAAAATAAGTTCAATTTATATGTTTGCAGTCCTGAAGTCAAATCAAATATGAGCTTGTAACTAGCTTGGACTAGAGAGATAGCTCAGTGGTTAAGAGCACTGGCTCTCCTTCTAAAGGACCCAAGTTCAATTCTTATCACCCATATGGTGACTCATAACCATCTCCAGTTCTGGAGACTCTTACACCCTCTCCTGGCCTCTACATGTACCAAACATCCAAACGGTGCACAGACATACATGCCAACAAAACACCCATATACAAATTAATTAAATATCCAGGTATGCAAACACACACATATATACACACTAGATATACATATACACACGATGAAAGAAACTAAAAAAAAAATAGCTAACAGTGCTGAGTAAGGTAGCACACACCTGTAATCTCATCTCTTGAAAAGTAGATGCAAGAGGATCAGGAGTTCAAGGTTATCCTTGGATAGCTAGCAAGTTTGATACCAGCCTGTCTCAAACAAACCAAAGAAATAACAAGAATACCCACCAGAGCACAGAGGGTTGCACAGTATTCAGGACCCTGGTAGACTGGAGACTCGGGAGAACCACAGGCTCCACTTGTGGCTCACCGGGTCTAGTTCCACCTTGGCTACATGTGGTCCTCTGTCCCCTGCCATTTGTGCAGGATGCCCCCCTTGGACAGGCCCTTGCCCACAGACAGTGATCTCAGAGGATTTCTTTCCTAGACTGTCATGGGCTGTGAACCACCATACATGGCTGAATTAGCATTTACCAGCCATGTCCAGACCTGGTCATGATCTTTGTGATCCCCCTTTCCCAACTTCCACAGTCTAGAGCCAGCAGAAAGCACCTATAGACTAAGGGTGGCACTCAATCTCCCTGGGCTGGTACCATCACCTCCAAAGTCTTTGGGGCGCCCACCCTCACAGACATGAATGTCCCAAGTTACCTTCTGTTCTGTCTTGACTTTGGCATTGTAAAAGGAGATGGAATCAGGACCCTCAGGCAGTACAGTCTGCTGCAGCTGGCTGAACCTATCCTGGTCATCTTCTCCCTAGGAAAGACCCAACCCAGCATAGTATCTCAGCCTGGAATCATCACAATGAACCCTGGCAGGGCCTGTACTGAGCATTGGCACAGTCCCTTGCTGGGTTTGCAAATCCACACAGAGCATCTCCTTCTCTAGCACCACGTCTGCCTACATGCCACCATGTCCTGCCATGATGATAATGGACTAAACCTCTGAAACTATGAGCAAGCCCCAGTTAAACATTTTCCTTTATAACAGTTGCCATGGTGATGTGGAAAGCCATTATAAATGCTGCAAATATGTGTTGCTTTTATTGGTTGATGAATAAAGCTGTGTTGAGGGCTGGAGAGATGGCTCAGTGGTTGAGAGCACTGGTTGCTCTTCCAGAGGACCAGAGTTCGGTTCCCAGTACCCACATGGCGGCTCGCAGCTGTCTGTGACTCCAGCTCCAGGGGACCTATACCCTCAGACAGACATATATGAAGGCAAACTCTCAATGTGTATTAAATAAATCTAAAAAAAAAAAAAAGAATAAAGCTGTGTTGGCCTATGGCAGGGCAGAATATAGCTAGGTGGGAAAGCCAAACTAAATACAGGAAAAAAGAAGGTGGAGTCTGGGAGATGCAGCAGCTGTCAGAAAAGCAAGATATGAGGTAACAAGCCACAAGCCTTGTGGCAAAATATAGAATAGAAATGGGTTAATTTAAGATACAAGAGCTAGTTAATAATAGCCTGAGTTAATAGGCTGATGTGGGAGTGTCATATATCAATCTGTTGATTTCATTGGTTAAGTAATAAACACACTGCTTGGCCTCATAGCTTAGAACATAGGTGGGTGGAATAAACAGAATAGGATGCTGGGCGGAAGAGGAAGTGAGGTCAGACTCTGCTCTGCTCCCAGAGAGACGCCATGCTCAGCTCTGCTGGATAGACACGATAGCTCTGTGCTCTGAGGCAGAGGCATGAAGCTCCCCAGGATGGACGTAGGTTAGAATCTTCCAGTAAGCACACCTTGGGGTGCTTACACACATTACTAGAAATGGGCTAGTCCAGGTGCGAGAGTTAGCCTAGAAGAGACTAGATAGAAATGGGTCAAACAGTTAAATGAATACAGTTTGTGTGTTGTTATTTCGGGCATAAGCTAGCCAAGCGGCCGGGGTGTTGGGGACGCAGCCCCGCCGCTTCTTATTTCAACAATAGGCCAAAACAGTTTATAATTAATATTAAGTCTCAGAATAGTTATTCAGGAACTGACAGGTGGGAGAGAAACCTCCAGTTACACTGGCCATAGTGTTTTTTCACAGCAACAGAAATGCTAACTAAGACTCTCTCTCTCCCTCTCAACATTCATGTATGTATATACATAATATACATATACAAAAGCAGGCACTTTTGTCTGCATGTACATCTGCACACCAGAAGAAAGAATTGGATTTCATGGGACTATAATTATAGATGGTTGAGAGCCACCATGTGGATGTGGGAATTGAATTGAAAGCCTCTGGAAGAGCAGCCAGTGATCTGAACCTCTGTGCCATCTCTCCAGCCCCTATGTATCTCTGGTTAAGGTTTGTTCTGGCTGGTTTTTGTCTTCTTGACATAAACCTAGATATGTCTGGGAAGAAAGACTTCAACTTAAGGAATTCACTCCACAGGGTGGCCTTTAGGCCAGTCTCTGGGCATTTTCTTGATTAATAAAGGGAAAGTGATCCTGGGTTGTAAAGAAAGCAGACTGGGGGCTGGAGAGATGGCTCAGAGGTTAAGAGCACTAGCTGCTCTTCCAGAGTCCTGAGTTCAATTCCCAGCACCCACATGGTGGCTCACAACCATCTGTAATTCGATCTGGTTCCCTCTCCTGGCATTCAGACAGAATACTGTATACATAATAAATTAATTAATTTTTTAAAAAGCAGGCTGAGGAGCTAGGGAGATGGCTCAGTGGTTAGGAGCACTGGCTGCTCTTCCAGAGACTTGGGTTCCACTCTCATCACTCACACAGTAGCTTAGAGCTGTAGGAACTCCAGTTCCATGGGAACCAGCACTTTCTTCTGAACTCTGAGCACCAGGCTCACAGGTAGTGCATACACATACATGCATGCAGGCAAACACTCATACACATACAGTGTTTTTAAAAAAGACAAAGGGGTGGGGAGAAAAGCTGAGCAGCCATGGGGAGCAAGCAATTATGCAAGCTATTATCATTCCTCCATGGTCTCTGTCTTAGTTCCTATCTCTGGGTTCCTGCCCTAACTTCCTTTCATGATCTAGCTTACAGCTACAACCATAAGCTGAAATAAACCCTTTCTTTCCCCACAGTTGCTTTGGAAACCTAACTAAGATAGGATTTTTTAAAAAAATATTTATTTATTATGTATACAATATTCTGTCCGTGTGTATGCCTGCAGGCCAGAAGAGGGCACCAGACCCCATTACAGATGGCTGTGAGCCACCATGTGGTTGCTGGGAATTGAACTCAGGACCTTTGGAAGAGCAGGCAATGCTCTTAACCTCTGAGCCATCTCTCCAGCCCAAGATAGGATTTTTTTTTTAATGTATATGTTTATGTCTGTGCTGTTATATGCCACATGTGTGCTATTGCCTGCAAAGGCCAGAAGAGGATATTGGAACTGGAGCTGGAATTACAGATAGTTGTGAGCTGCCTGACATGGGTGCAGAGAACCAAAGTCAGATCCTCTAGAAGAGCAGCAAGGACTCTTAACTGCTGGGCCATCCTGCTAGCTCTGTGTTTCGCCTTTCAATAACTGAGGAACGTACACTTGCCTCCCAACCTGGGCACTGGCAGCATTAGACATCAATTTATGGAAGAGGTAGAATTACCCACATTACTGCTTTATTTAACTCCCTGTATTTAACTCTTCACCACCTTCATACCCTTGTGCTGCTCACCAGAGACACAATCCTGTTGACAGGTACCATGCCTGGCCGGATACTGCTGCCCTGCTTTAGTGCTGCCTGAACATCCTCTGGGATGACAAAGGACTCATTGTACCAGATGTCAAATTCTGCAAGAGTCAGAGAGACAGCACTGTGGGTAGGAGGGAGCCTGTGAGGAAGGAGGCAAAAGCTATTGCAGGCTCACCTCTATTTACTTCCTGCTCCAGCAGCTCCCTCTTATCCCTATCCCAGCCTTCATAGCCCTGGAAACCACACTTCTGAAGCCCCTAAGCCCTGGCTCTTCAGTGAACAAGTCAGAGAACACTTCCAGAACTGATACTTGGCCTTGCCCTGAGGCCTCTCTTGACCTCAAGGAGCCCGCAAACCTTCCCAATTGGAATACCCAGTAGCAGGCGGTGGCGACACTGATCCACCAGGCGCTGGCAGTACTGGATCTCAGCTCTGAGGTCTCGCAGTTCTTGGTACTCATTTCGATACTGCGTCTTCAGGTCTTTGAGCTTCAGGATCAGCAGAAATTCCTCCTCGTCAATGATCATCAGGCCTTTATTCTCGTACTCACCTGCCGGGTGATGGGAGAGGTCAGGAATGAGGCAGTTGCCATTCAGCATAGGAGAAGGAAGTTGTTCCAAAAAGAAGACAATGTTGGAGAGATGGCTCAGTCTTTAAGAGCACTGGCTGCTCTTCCAGAGGTCCTGAGATCAACTCCCAGCAACCACATGGTGGCTCACAACCATCTGTAATGAGATCTGGTGCCTTCTTCTGGCATGCGGGCATACATGGAGGCAGAATGTTGTATATATAATAAATAAATCTAAAAAAAAAAAAAAGGACAATGCTGACAGATCCCATGTGTCAGAGGCATGGGTGGGTGTAACAAGGAGTGGGCAAAGCACAAGAACGCTAGGCCATGCCAGCACACCCACAGGTAGGTGCTCATTAGCTCAGTGGGGACTGACTGGTATTTCAGAACAAACAGGAGGGATAGTGGGCAAAGGAGAGGACAGAGAGGAGTCATTTATCAAGCTTATTTTGATCTTATCCCATCAGCCAAAGATATTCATTCTTTTTTTTTAAGATTTTTTTAAATATTTATTTATTTATTATGTATACAATATTTTGTCTGTGTGTATGTCTGCAGGCCAGAAGAGGGCGCCAGATCTCATTACAGATGGATGTGAGCCATCATTTGGTTGCTGGGAATTGAACTCAGGACCTTTGGAAGAGCAGGCAATGCTCTTAACCACTGAGCCATCTCTCCAGCCCTAAGATTTATTTATTTATTATGTATACAATGTTCTGTCTGCAGGTATGCCTGCAGCCAGAAGAGGGTACCAGATCTCATTACAGATGGATGTGAGCCACCATGTGGTTGCTGGGAATTGAACTCAGGACCTTTGGAAGAGCAGGCAATGCTCTTAACCTCTGAGCCATCTCTCCAGCCCTTTAAAACAATTTTTTATGGTTTATTTAACTTTTATGTGCATTGGTGTGAAGGTGTCAGATCCCTTGCAACTCGATCTTCAGACAGCTGTGAGCTGCCATGTGGGTGCTGGGAATTGAACCCGGGTCCTCTGGAAGAGCAGTCAGTGCTCTTAACCACTGATCTATCACTCCAGCCCCCAAGATATTCATTCTTTAAAGACTTTTTTTTTAGAGTCAAATAAATAAATAGGGGCTGGAGAGATGGCTCAGCGGTTAAGAACTGGATGCTCCTCCAGAGGACCTGGGTTCTAATTACTAGCACCCACATGGCAGCTCACAACTGTATGTAACTCCAGGTCTTGGGTAGTGACACCCTCACACAAATATACACGTGCAGGGCAAAACACCAAAACACAAAATTAAAATAAATAAAGATAGATAAGATAGGTGCAGGGCAAAACACCAAAACACAAAATTAAAATAAATAAAGATAGATAAGATAGACAGATAGGCCGGGCAGTGGTGGCGCACGCCTTTAATCCCACACTTGGAAGGCAGAGGCAGGCGGATCTTTGTGAGTTCGAGACCAGCCTGGTCTACAAGAGCTAGTTCCAGGACAGGCTCCAAAACCACAGAGAAACCCTGTCTCGAAAAACCAAAAAAAAAAAAAAAAAAAGGAAGGTAGGTAGGTAGATCAGTCAATCCTCAGGGATTAGTAGGAGGCCAATATAGAAAGTAGACATTAATTTTCTAGGGTTTAAGGACAGCCTAAAGCTGGCAGCAGTGGCCAAATCTTGGTGTGTGTGTGTGTGTGTGTGTGTGTGTGTGTGTGTGTGTAACATGCTCACCCCAAGTCTTAGACCATGAACACTTGCATTCCTGAAAGGCCCAGACCTCTAATATAACTCATGCACCTTGTCCTGACCTTTATTTCCAGGCAGGGCTTGTGGATGAAGCTTTGGACCTGGGGTTGCTCCTTTTTCTTTTTTTTTTAGGTTTATTTATTTATTATGTATAGTGTTTTGCCTGTATGTATGCTGCAGGCCAGAAGAGGGCACCAGACCTCATTACAGATGGTCCTGAGCCACCATGTGGTTGCTGGGAATTGAACTCAGGACCTCAGGAAAAGCAGCCAATACTCTTAACCTCTGAGCCATCTCTCCAGCCCCTCCTTTTTTCTGTCAAACCTGGGAAGATTAGAACTCTGTAGCGTGTTGGCTGGCTTTCCTCCCCTCTGGCTGCAGGGATTAGTTGTGCTATTAGCCATTGACTTTGTCAGTTTGGTGAGAGTTGCTAGGTTAAGATAAAATAATATTGTCTGAAAAATTACTCCCTTGGCTGGCTACTACCCATAGCATCTGGAATCTTAACAAAGGAGTCATACCAAACTGTACCGTCCCGGATGTGTGGTTTGCATATGGCCTGGGATGTGTGTCTAGGGTGCAAGAGCAGTCCCCAGATCCTACAGAGCAGTCTTCTGACTTCCACACATGTGTATAAGGAGGTAGGGTAAAGACTCAGACATGAAAATGACCCTGAGTTCAATTCCCAGCAACCACATGGTTTTTTAACTTAAAAGTTTTTTTTTTTACTCTGTGGGGGGGGGGGTGAGGGTCAGAGGACAACTTGTAGGGGTCAGTTCTGTCCTTTTACTGTATGAGTTCCAAGGATCACACTCATATTGTCAGCATTGATGGTTACTAACCTTACCCAATGAACCATTTCTTTCTTTTTCTTTTTTTATTTTTATTTATGTATATGTCTGTATGTGAATGCCACATGTCTGATCCCCGAGCTGGAATTGCAGGCAATTGTGAGCTTCCCGGTGTGTATGCTGGAATAAAGTTTGTGACCTCTGGGAGGCCAGAGAGAAGTCCTAACCCTGAGCCATCTTCCCAGCCTCCAGTGAGCCATTTCAACAGCTTTTAAATTTTAATTTAATCTCTTATCCAGGGTCTCATACAGCTCTGGTTGGCCTCATCATGTGGCAATCCTCTGACTTCTTCCTCTTAAATGCTTGGATTATAACAATGCATCCCCATGCTTAACTGAATCCCCCTTCCAGAGTCAGGTTATCACTCAGTAAAATGCAGGCTCAAGCTGGGAGTTGTGGTGCACTCTGGAGGTGTAGGCAGGTGGACCTCTCTGAGTTCATGGCCAGCCTGGTCTACAAAGAGAATTCCAGGACAGGCTCCAAGCTACACAGAGAAACCCTGTCTCAAAAAACAAAGAAGGAAAATTGAGGCTTGGACTCTACCCTTGATCAGCCATCACAAATCAGTCCTCAGCATACTCAGCTTGACTGTTCCTGACCCACAGTACAGGTGTAGACTATGTGTAACACTGAGGGTCAAGTTCAGGCCACCCATGTCAGCACTGTCTCCATGGAGGATTCTTGCTCACTCTCTCTACCTGGTAAAAATACTTCCTGCTCTAGGGACAAGCCTGCCAGGCTAGCACAAGTGTCAGGAGTTTCACTGATGTCAGGTCAGTCGGCCTTCTGGCACCCTCAATCTCATTTCTTGAGGTTCCCAGCAGTATACTACCTACCACAACTGAACTACCGTCAGCAAAAGGAGAGCAGACCAGAATGAGACTTGAAGGGGTCACTAACTGCCCATCTCCTGAGGAGTCTGCTTCCGGGTCATAAAAATATGAAAGCCTAATGGTCCATTTTCAAAGGTGCCTTCAATCAGCTTAGATCCAACTGTGGGTGAAAAGATGACTCTGGGTCCCTGCCCACATTGGCTAGTCTAAAGTGTTAACTGCCAAAATTGCTTCATGACCTGCAGACATGATGGGTTTATGCTCCCAAAAACCTTTACAATAAACAGAATGTAAAATGTAGACATAAACCCATGCATATCTTTGTTAAGAAATTAAGAAATTTAGTGTCTGATGATTTATCATAGTGTACCCTCCAGGGTAGAGTTCAGGTGAGCACTGTGGGTTCAAGGCCAGAGAGTTCCAGGAAGCCCAGAGCTACACAGAAAGACCCTGTCTCAAAACAAACAAACAAAAACCTACCCTTCTGATTACTCAGCCAGTAAGGAAAGCGAGGTGAGACCTGCATTCAGGGTTATTAAAAACTTTCTTTGTGTGGTAGGCAGAGGCAGGTGGAAGCCTGGTCTACAGTGCGAATTCCAGGACAGCCAGGGCCACACAGAGAAACCCTGTTTCTAAAAACAAAAACAAAAGCTGGGCGGTGGTGGCGCGTGCCTTTCTTTAATCCCAGCACTTGGGAGGCAGAAGTAGGCAGATCTCTGTGAGTTCGAGGCCAGCCTGGTCTATAAGAGCTAGTTTCAGGACAGGCCTGCAAAGCTACAGAGAAACCCTGTCTCGAAAAACAAACAAACAAACAAACAAAAAACCCAAACAAACAAAAACCCAACTTTCTTTGCCATTTTCATCTCTGTCAATGTTCTCTTTGCAGGTTATAAAATGAATTGCCTTGCTTTCTCTACTGAGCCTCCAGCATTCATAGGAGTGTGTGGAACTTTGTTCCTGCAGGGTCAAGGGCCAATTTCTCCATGAATAACAACACATTTCAGGAGGAAGACTCAGCAGTTAGTTCTGAAATGATGCAGTAAGCAGGAATGTTGGCAAAGGCTAGCTGTCAGGAGGGGCTGCCTGGAGCCTAGAAGATGACATAGGTCTGTACCCTACAGCCCTCTACTGGTCCCTTCCCATCTTGGTCCTTTAGTGCTCAAGGCTGCCACACACTTACTCTATGATGATCTGAGTCCCCACATCGTCCTGACCATCTTCCCCTCACATCTACCTTGCTTCTCCCGCAGTGACTTCTGGAAATTCAGTGCATCCTTGGTCACATCAATCTCCCGCTTGATGACATTGATGCGCTGGGTGGTCTCGCTGGCCCTTTTCCTCCGTTCATTCAAAATGGATTTATTTTCTTTGAAGATGCGGTTGATCTCACTACCTCGTTCATTCTTAAAATCTTCAAAGGCCACAGGTTTAGAGGGTGGGGTGCTGGGTCTGGGGACAGAGGGAGAGGTCAAAGAGGAACAAGAAGTGGAACAGCTGCCTTAGAGGCAAAGGTACTTCCTCTTTCTTCGCTATGACTTCTGAGGTCCTAGGCATTATTTGTGTCAGATGGAAGTTAGTCTGTAGAAATCAGTCCCTCATCTCTGTTCTATGGACCATGCCCACTGCAGAAATTGAGGAAAGGAAAGAAACGGAAAACAAAATCACCATCACCTATCTGGATCCAGAATCTGTTGAATCTCTTAAGATTTCTTTAATACATTTTTAAATGGGTGAAGCCACACAGACTATATGATCTTTTCTTTTCTCACAGAGGCATTATTTCATGGTATTAAAATTTCTTTGAGTAGGGTGGTGGTGGCATACACCTTTAATCTCAGCACTTAGGAGGCAGAGGCAGGTGGATCTCTGAGTTCAAGGCCAGCCTGGTCTACAGAGTTCCAGGACGGCCAGGGCTACACAGAAAAGCCCTGTCTTAAAAACATACCTCCAAAAAATATTTCTTTGAGAGGCCCTCAGGGTCTGGCTTTGTGGGTAAGAGCATTGCTCTGTAAGTATGAAGACCTGAGCTCCTATTATAAAACTTTAAGACAACCCTGAAGCCATTTTTGACAATTCTGAATCCTCTCAGCTTCTGTGCCATAGTGCTTCCCCTTCTCCCCTGGGAACCAAGGACCTAACAGCTACACTCGCACGTACTCAGTTCCTGAACAATTACCCATATACGTATGTTTTGGTTCGGTCCTCTGGGAAACGGGGTCAAAATGACCTCTTACTTCATCTGATCTGGCAACAGCTCTCCAGTCAATTATTGGTAACATCCCTTTCAAATAAGCCAATCAGAATAGTCAAAGAACAACCCCCCTTGCTTCTGTGGCCCCTTTAAAAGTAGACTGTACCCGCTATTCAAGGTCCCTCGGCTTCCTGAATGCTGGGGGACCCTGTCATGACAGAATTAATAAAGTCCTCATGCTTTTGCATCGGCTGTGGTGTGTGAGATGGTCTCTGGGGGCGACTCCTCCTCGGTGTTTGGACGCTAGAGTCCAACACTATCTTCATGTTACATAGCAAGAGGAGGAAGAAAGCAAGCTGTCTGTCACTGTTCTACTGCAGTGAAGAGACACCATGACCACAGCAACCCAGACAGGGTTTCTCTGTAGCTTTGAGCCTCTCCTGGCACTCACTCTGTAGACCAGGATGGTCTTGAACTTACAGAGATCTGCTTGTCTCTGCCTCCCAAGTGCTGGTCTACAGAGCAAGTTCCAGGACAGCCAGGGCTACACAGAAAAACCCTGTCTCAAAAAAACAAAAAAATAAAAAATAAAAAAATAAAGAAACCTCAAAGTGTCCTAGTGACAAACTTCTTCCAACAAAGGTCTTCTAATCCTTCTAAGCCTATCAAAGAGTTTCACTCCCTGGTGACTAAGCATTCAGATACATGGGGCCATTCTTAGTCAAACCAGCACAAAAGTCCATGAGAATTAGAAAGTAAATAACTCATAACTCTCAGGAAGTTCCTGAGACTAAAAGATTTACCAGTCCCTCTTCTCCAAGATTATAGAAACAGTAACTGCTGGATTTGTCCAGCTGCCTACAAGTCACACAGTTCTAGGGATGTAGCTGTTATGAGTCATCACCAAGGCTGGGGTAGGCGTTTGGTGATACAGGTGTCTTTAAGTCAGTCACCCACGCTCCTATAAGAAACCCCAACGGAGTCATTGGTTTGCTACCTTGAACTTGGTGGCACTGTTAGTTTGTCCGCTCACTGGTTCCCTATCTAGATAGAGTAAGCAGATACCGGTTCATGTCTCCTCAAGAAAAGTCTCATACAACACCCCAGAAACCACATATGAAGACAAGCATCATGTCTATACCTCCAGCACTAGGCCACAAAAACAGATCTGAAAGGGTGCCTGTCAGCCAGGTTAGCTTCCACTTTAGTGAGAGGTTATGTCTCAAGGTTTACAGCAGAGAGTGCAAAGGGAAGACACTAAGTGCGCTGTGCTGCTCAGGCCTTAGCATGCACACACATGGGTACACTCATGTGATTGCACCATACATAATCCCATGTACAAAACTCTCTGAGAACTACAGTTAATGTGATACAACTCTTGGCACAGAGGGATGTGGACTGATGTTGGCAATTTATTTGAAATGCATTTTTAAAAAGACAACACAAGGCCGGGCGGTGGTGGCACACGCCTTTAATCCCAGCACTCGGGAGGCAGAGGCAGGCGGATCTCTGTGAGTTCAAGACCAGCCTGGTCTACAAGAGCTAGTTCCAGTCCAGGACAGGCTCCAAAACCACAGAGAAACCCTGTCTCGAAAAACCAAAAAAAAAAAAAAAAAAAAAAAAAAAAAAAAAAAAAAAAAAAAAAAAAAAAAAAAAAAAAAAAAAAAAAAAAAAAAAAAAAAAAAAAAAAAGACAACACAAGATTGAACAAATGTAATAGCCTGCCAACAGAAACTAGTGGGCTCTCAGTGTAAAATAATTGATACACGTGTTAAAGTTCTAACACAATTTATTTATTTGTGTATGCACACACATGCACACCACAGCACATGTATGGAGGTCAGAGGACAATTTGTGGGAGTTGGTTCTCTCCTTCCACCGTGTATGTCCTGGGTATTGAACTCGGGTCATCAGAATTAGTAGCAAATGCCTTTGCTGGCTCAGCTATTTCCCCAGCCCCTAAATGAATCTTTGTGCACCTTGGAAGACTGAGGCTGGACCATTTTGCATGCATATATGTTACCACATTTCTTCCTTTTGGCCTCTCTCTTTCCCCCTGTTTATTTCTCTTCTGTTGCACGCACCTTTTACTTACCATGTAAGGATCACACTCTGGTTTGGTGTGATCTGATCTGGTGGGAGACCTATCCGTCTTTAGATGGTTACCTGGGTGGGCGCAACTCTTCCTTAGGAGAGTCTGAGGGAAGGGGTTCAATACTGGATGTCTCCCTGTCTCGTGGAAACATGTCTTTGATATCCCCATCTTTGGAAGATGGGGGGATCAGCTGGGTCTTGGAGATGGAAATCACATCTAAGTCCTTGCCACTCACAGGGCTGCTAGCACCTTCCTTTCTTGCTGAGGAGCTGAAAAACAGTCAGGGAAACACCATGGCTCAGGCCCGTAAGCACCACATAAACTGACATGGGATCATACCTGTGTTTTCACATCAACACCACATAAACTGGACATGGGATCATACCCATGTATTCCCATCAATGGAATGGGAAGTGAGAACTAAGACCTAGGATGAGAGCTTGTTCACATCTACTAAACCAAGCAACCTACCACATTCAGTTTGCCTGTTTATTTTACTTATGTATTGTTTATTATCTATCTATCTATCTATCTATCTATCTATCTATCTATCTATCTATCTATCTAAGATAAAGTCTTATATGTAGCCCTGGCTGGCCTAGAATTCACAGGGATCTGCCTGCTTCTACCTCCTAAGTGTTCATATTAAAGGAGTACACTATTATACCTTGCATCTGGCCACTCCTATCTTTTAAAAAAATATGTATGTGGGCACGTACCTGAGGGCGGTACCCTAGGAGGTCAGATGTCAGATATCCCTGGAGATAGACAGTTGTGAACCACCTGATGGGTACTGGGTCCTGAGCTCAGATCCTCTCCATGAGCTATATGCAGTTTTTCCTTTCTTCTTTTAGAGTAAGAGGATTTCATGTATCTTCCTTCTTTTAGAGTAAGAGGATTGTATGTATCTCAGGTTGGCTTAGAACTCCCTAGGTAGCTAAGGAGATTTTGTCCTTTTCCTCTTCCTGATGGGAATACAGGGGTATGATCCCATGTCAGTTTATGTGGTGCTGATGGGAATACACGGGTATGATCCCATGTCAGTTTATGTGGTGCTGACTACCAAAGCCAGGCCTTTGTGCCTGCTAGGCAAGCGCTCCACCAGCAGAGCTGCATCCCCACACCTCCGTCTCATTCTTCCTTTGTCTGTGCCCCCTTCTTCCTGTTTCCCTCTTCCTTCCTTCTTTTTTTGGGGTGGTGATGGTTGTACCATGTACCCCAAGTGGCCTCAAATTCATAATCTTCTTTTTTAAACTTTATTATTACTGTGTGTGAGAGAGTCCATGATTTGGGGAAGATGTCAGAGAATGACTTTGTATAATTTGTTCTCTTCTAGTTCTATGTGAATTCCACAGATGCAACCTGGGTCCTTAGACTTGTATAGCAAGCACCTTCATACTTGGAGCCATCTCACCAACCCTGAATGCACAATCTTATGCCCTCGGCCTCCTACATACTGAGATTGCAGGCATGGGTAACACTCAGCAGCAGGTTTTGCTGAAAGGACTAGCCTCTGTGTTATTACACCTGTTCTCTGCAGCAGAACAGAGGGGCTCGGGACACAGCAGACAGGAGGTAACCAGTGTTAGTGCATCCTCTCTCCATGACTCTGGCTTGCCTGTGGCACTTCCCTACAGTCCAGTTAGCTCATGTGCAAGGACTGCATTCCTAGATTATCCTCCCTACAAGGGCAGTAGCTCTGATGATATCATTATTAATATCAATATTCCCATTTTAGAGCTACAGACACAGGTATAGGTCAGTTCTCATACCTCACACAAGGAAGTCTCTTAGGGGTAAGAAGCACAGAGAAGGGAAATGAGCCCAGGACGCAACTCTGAAACCTATACTCAGTCAGCTACTGCTACCCAGTGTGGCCTGGGCAGCAGATTGGGGAAAATTCTTTCTCCTACTTTACTTAAAAATGAGTCTTAGGGGCTGGAGAGATGGCTCAGAGGTTAAGAGCATTGCCTGCTCTTCCAAAGGTCCTGAGTTCAATTCACAGCAACCATCTGTAATGGGGTCTGGTGCCCTCTTCTGGCCTGCAGGCATACACACAGACAGAATATTGTATAAATAAATAATAAGTAAATATTTTAAAAAAAATGAGTCTTAGCTGGGAGTGGGACGGCACCTATCTATAATGTAAGATCTTAGGAACATGAGGCAGGAGGGTCATCATGAGTCTGAGCCTAGCCATCCTTAGCTACACTGTGAGACCCTTTCTCAACACCCCCGCCACACACCAAAAGCACAACAACAAACTGAGTCTCGCCTAAAAGGTAGTTAAGGATTTAGATGGCTTGAGGGAATCTCAATGGGGGTACCTGTGTGGGGGGGTGTATCACAGAAGTACCAGCAAGCGCAGTGGTTGGTGTGTCCCTAGTGTGGGCAGTGCTCGTCCCTGCGACCCTGCTACTCAACAGTGACAGAACATCAGGAAGTAACTCAGTGAAGCAGAAACATTGGTTCCCCTGGGGGTGCCATGAGGATGAGTGGTGACCCTCAGGGTATCGCCCTGACTGAGCTGAACCTCACAGATTTCCTGGCATTGGCAGGAGTGAGCACTGGTAACTGGGCACCATGGGAGAGCAGGAGGCCATGGTGTGCCCTCCCTCTATGAGGGAGCCCAGGTGCAAGGCTAGGCTCTTTGCTAGGAGGCAAAGAGAAGATCTCTCACCTGAGCTGATCTTTCAGTGTCTTCTTAGACCTGGATTTCTTCCCAGGTTTGATAGAAAAAGGAGCAACCCCAAGTCCAAAGCTTTGTCCATCAGGTTCACCTACTAGGTGACCTTCAGCATCCACAAGCCCTGCCTGGAAAGAAAGGTCAGGACAAGGCACATGGGTTATATTAGAGGTCTGGGCCTTTCAGGAATGCAAGTGTTCATGGTCTACAACTTGGAGTGAGCATGTTACACACACACACACACCAAGATTTGGCCACTGCTGCCAGCTTCAGGCTGTCCATGAACCCTAGAAAATTAATGTCTACTTTCCTTTTTTTTGAGACATGGTTTTTCTGTGTTGCAGCTCTGGCTGTCTTGGAACTTGCTATGTAGACCAGGCTATAGACCAGATCTGTAGATCAGATCTTGAACTTACAGGAATATGCCTGCCTTTACCCTTTACCTCCTGAGTAAAGGTGTGTACCACCACCTCCCAATATTCTGTAAGGATCTTAAGGCCTAGTGCCAACCTGGTTCCAAGCATTAGTTATTATATATATATATATACATATATATACATGTATATATATATATATACTGTCCAATTTATGGACATAATTCTCAATGTAAAAGTAGTACACTATTTTTTCCTGTGTATGTGTATATGTGGGTGTGGAGACCAGAGGTCAACCTTGAGTGTTATTCCTCAGGAAGTTTACTCTGGGTCTCTCATTGGCCTGGAACTCACAAACAGTGCCAGGCTGGCAGGCCAGTGGGCCTCAGGGTCTGTCTGTCTACACCTTCCCAGAGCTTGCACCACAAGGATGCACCACACCCAGCTTTACATGGGTTCTGGGAATTGAACTGAAGGCTTTATGTTTGTGCACCAATCACGCTACTGATTGAGCTTTCTCTCCAGCCCCAAAGGTGTACTTGCACAGGTCATTCATGCTCAGCTTGGTGTTATTTTTGGTCTGGGAATTCTTAGCTCTGGTTTGATGCATGACACTTAAAGTTTCTGCAAAAGTCTGACCAAAGATGGAAAGTCTGAGGCAGTGCTGTTAGCCAGAGGCAACTGTGCTTACCTTCTGGACAGCAGAAATGGCTGCAAAGTCATTCTTGTCTATGAGGGTGTACTTTCTGCGCAAGGCAGACTCCACTTCCTGTTCCTGTTGGCTTGGGAGAGAGAGTAATAACAGTTTATAATGGGGGCCATGCTGAGTCCACTGGACTAAGACCCCAGCATTAGAATAAGAGTTGGTTAGGTAAAGCCCTGGTGATGGAGTCACAGCCTCATCATAAGCCAAAAGACAATGTAGACCAAAGGGCTCACCCCTTTCACAGTGCACACGCTCCCCATCATCCAGTCCCGAAACCTGTAGAACCATATCACATGCCTATGATATCAGCTCTCAGACGATAACGCCTGTAAACCTGCATGTTTAATAGCGCGTGGAAACCTGCAAGAGGACTGTGCTGTCAACTAGGTTCTAACAGGACCCTAGGAGTCAAGTGACCAGTCTGATACCAACTAGTGATGTGGGAGTGATTTCTTATTAATAAAGAAACTGCCTAGGCCCCTTGATAGGCCAACCCTTAGGTGGGTGGAGTAAACATAACAGGATGCTGGGAGAAAGAAGCTGAGTCAGGGAGTCGCCATGGTTCTCCCACTCCAGACAGACGCAGGTTAAGATCCTCCCTGGTAAGCCACCTCGTGGGCTACACAGAATATTAGAAATGGGTTAGATCAATATGTAAGAGCTAGCCAATAAGAGGCTGGAACTAGCCGGGCCAGGCAGTGTTTAAAAGAATACAGTTTCCGTGTAATTATTTCGGAACATAACCTAGCCATGCGGGCGGCCGGGTGCCGGGGACGCAGCCCCGCCACTCCTAAATCAACAAACTAGCACAAGTTGCTCAGGCAATAGGTAAATCTGCACCCAAATAAACTGTAAGTGTTCCTTGAGGTAGGAGATATGGAAGATCCACGAGGCCCAGCTCTGAGCACAGTCACAGATGGCACTCCAGAGAGTTCCTGTCCAATAAAGGGATCTGGGCACACCCTAAACACTCAGATCTGGTTCCTCACATAGCGCAGAATCTCTCTCTCTCTCTCTCTCTCTCTCTCTCTCTCTCTCTCTCTCTCTCTCACACACACACACACACACACACATTCTACATCCAAGGGTTTTCTTGAAGGCAAGTGCCCAGACCATAGCAAATAAAGATGGAACGGTGAGAAAGAATGACAAGGAGCAGCAGAGTGAGATTTACCTCAGCACCACCCTGAACTGGTTGAACACCTCCTGAATCTGCCTTAAATTGATTATCTGTCAGGAAGAGAGCAAAATTGAGTTTAGGCAATGGAACCTAGGAACAAGGCTGGGTCTAAGCAGAGAAGTCAGGAGCCCTTGACTGACTCTGGACCATCTCATTCTGAGAATGATTTATGTGCAGAAGCCTCCCAGTGGCACTAGAGAGATGGCTCTAAGAGATATACTTCTCTTGTGGAGGACATACTTGGTTCCCAGCATCACTGACAACTTTTTAGCTCTTGTTCCAGGGGATATGATGCCCTCTCTCAGCCTCCATAGGTACTGCATGCAAGTATACAAACCCACACTCAGATACCCATCCATACACAGAATAATTAAAAGTAAAATAATATCTTTTTATTTTATTTTATTTAAGATTTTATTTATTATGTATAGTGTTCTGCCTGCATGTATACCTGCAGGCCAGAAGAGGGCACCAGATCTTATTACAGATGGTTGTGAGCCACCATGTGGTTGCTGGGAATTGAACTCCAGACCTCTGGAAAAGCAGTTAGTGCTCTTAACCTCTCTCCAGCCCCCAAAATAATATCTTTAAAAAAAAAAAAAGCCTCTCAGAGCTGGGCAGTGGTGGCGCACGCCTTTAATCATAGCACTCGGGAGGCAGAGGCAGGCAGATCTCTGTGAGTTTGAGGCCAACCTGGTCTACAGAGCTAGTTCCAGGACAGGCTCCAAAGCTACAGAGAAACCCTGTCTCAAAAAAATCAAAAATAAAATAAAAAGCCTCTCAGCAAGGCTGGAGAGATGGCTCAGTGGTTAAGAGCACTGACTGCTCTTCCAGAGGACCAGGGTTCGATTCCCAGCACCCACATGGCAGCTCACAACTGTCTGAAGATCCAGTTGCAGGGGATCTGACACCTTCACACCAGTGCACATAAAATAAAGTTAAATAAAGAAAAAATATATAAAAAAAAGCCTCTCAGCAAAGTATTATCACTATGTAGAGACAGATACACTTGGTAAATAGTTTGTTGTTGGGGAGGCCTTACCCTCACTGAGAAGCTGACGGGGTGAGGGGAAGATGGGGGGAGGAAAAGAAGAGGGAACTGGGATTGGTATGTAAAAAATAAGAAAAAAATGTTGTTGTTTGATTATCTGTCTGTTTTGAGACAGGGTTTATATATTTAAGGCTATCCTGGAACTTGCTGTATACCTGAGAATGTCCCTGAAGTTCTGATCCTCCTGCCTCCACTTCCCAAGTGCTGGAAGTACAGGCGTGTGCCACTAGGCCCTGTGTATGTGATGCTGAGGATGCAAACCCAGGACTTCTTGCACAATAGGCAAGCGCTCCACCAACTGAGCTATATCCCTAGTCCCTGATTGATAGCTTTAAGTACTTGTCAAGCCTTTATTAAAAACTATTTTTTAAGGTTTTTTTTAATTTTTATTTTTATGTATATGAGTGCTTTGCCTGCCTGGTTCTCAAAGACCAGAAGAGGACACCAGATCTCCTGGAACTGCCATGAGAGGGACAGCAGCCCATGTAGTTCCCTGGTGGAAGGTTTATGGCCGCACTGTAAAAAAACAAGAGTCAATCCCCTCTCAAGCTCTTCCTGCGTGCCCACTGCTCTCTCCTGTTATACTCCAGCAGTGGGCCCCGAGAGGCAGGTTTCCTTCAATGACAATCAACCTGACCACCAACCACCCTTTATCAGCTTCATGTCACCAGACACAGCCAAGCCTGTGTTCCCTTTATGCACAGAGGAGGCATTGGCTAGCACCTGCGCCTGTGTCCTTGTCCCTGAGGTCAACCACATTTGATATAAGAGTGCATTCCAGCCCACTGAACATTGTATGTAGCTCCATAGGTTTGTAGCCCTAAACATGGAAGCTAAGGCCATGGTGGGCTGAAGGGCCCTTGACTGGGGTCTACACCACTTCCCATCTACTGCACCCATTCCATCTATGGCAGTACTCAGGACAGGAAGTCCAAGCTAGTTGAGCATGGTGGTCCCACAGCAGGGCTTCTTACATCAATCTCATCCAGTGTCCCCTCCAGGTACCTCCGCACTTGCGAGTTGATTTCAGCAATCTGGATTTCATCCATGGGGTCGTAATTCACGAGGGTGCGGTTGGCCTTGAAGGATGAAGAACACGTGCTACATAAGAACCTGAATCCAAGCAGGAGCAGCAAAGGCCATTCTGAGAGCCAAAGTATGAACCTAGGGTACAGTATCTGATGCCTATGCTGGCCATTTGCTTTACTGTCTGGTCCTGGCAGGGAAGGCCTGAAAACAGGCCAGGTGCATGTATCAGAGAGCAATGGGGAAGGGGGAGAATAAACGGCACTGTACATGAAGCCTGCTCTTTCAAACCAGAAGTTTCAGCAAACCACAAGGTAGGAGATGCTGGCTCTGCCTTGAGGACCACCAGAACCAGGACCATGCCTACCACTGCTCCTTTCCTGCTACTTAACCCATCCTACAGCCCCTGGCCTTAACCCACCATGCTGTTTGCCCCTGGTCTCCGTCCCCAGGAGCTTCCCCTCTTCCCCCATATCCA
This sequence comes from Alexandromys fortis, assembly GCF_014885135.2. Taxonomy (NCBI): domain Eukaryota; kingdom Metazoa; phylum Chordata; class Mammalia; order Rodentia; family Cricetidae; genus Alexandromys; species Alexandromys fortis. The sequence continues at coordinate 10,649,153 of NW_026067915.1, read as the reverse complement.
GTCCCTTACCAGGCTATCATGGATAGCCAGTTCCTGCTTGAGCAATGCCAGCTCCTTCTCCAAGTTCTTGACCATTCTCTGCCAGGGAAATACACGTAGTAAGGAAGAGGGTCATCAGAAAAAATAAATACCTGACTTCTTCACAGCAAATGTGCTGTGGGACAATGGTCTGTACCATGTCAGTTGTATTTTAACAAAATGCTGATTGGCCAGTGGCCAGGCAGGAAGTATGGGCGGGACAATGAGCACAGGAGAATTCTGGGAGGAGGAAAGGCTCAGGCTGCAGAAGGAAGCCAGACACAGAGCAAGCAAGGAATTTCTCCCTGAGACTTCTCACCATGGACAGGCTTGTCTTTGTCACAAAATGACCACTGGAGGGAGCTACTTCCAAAACTAGTGACCACACAGATCCAAAGGTCTTCTCAATCCACAGCCAGCTATAGTCTAGCCTCATCCAGTCACATGGCCTGGGTACTAAGGCTTACCTGTTACCATGCATGCTTTACAACAGACCCTGGCATCATGGTGGCTCTGTGGCAATTTAGACACAAAGCCTGAGACTTCAGGCATTTTATCAGAATCCAAATCCTGCCTGGCTCGGCCTTTTAGAAAGCCCCAAACAGGTCTCTTTCTAGTATGGACTGTCTTTGGTGGCTGTTCTCAGCCACCTCGTCCTCCTCACTCTTGAGAATCCATTATACCACAGATACAGAAAGTCTGGCTGAGATGTTGGCAGTGCCGCTGGATGACTGTAGTGTGTCATGTAGCGTGACATAGTGTGTCATTGGACACGTGGTCCAATGAGAAGGTGAGTGGGGTAGTGAGCCCTTTTAGGGGAAGCAGCCTCCAGCTTACCCTGCCAACAAGGAAACTGTTTCTCCTAATGATTGACAGGTGTAGCAGCCTCTCATTGCCTGGGGAGCAGCTGCCGGGAAACAGGACTGGAACAGCAGACCCCACGGTTCAGGATCCTGAAAGCACTCCTGTATCACCCACACACATACTGCACACAAGAAAAATCTGTGAGACAGTTTTGCCGAGGCTTCACAGGTAACGAGGGATGGAACAAGTCACTGAACAAGGATGGCCTGACCCAGAGACAGCACATGCAGCACTTGGAAACTCAAAGGCACAGATCCTCATCGGTGGTGGTGGCACAAGTCTGTAATGCCAGCACACAAGAAGTTGAGGCAGGAGGATCAGGAGTTGGAGGCCAGATTTGGCTATATAATGAGACCATGTCACAAAATGGAGGGGGGGGGGCAGGGACCAGAAGGAAAAGGGAGAAAGAAAGAAACACACAGGCTCCATCACTTGACTCAGGAGCTCAGTATAGACAGGGGTTTGTAACCCTCACTGAGCTTAGGAACCAGAACCCATCTCTACCTTCTTGCTAAAGCATGGTTCCATGATGGCATCATCCTTCAGGGTTGAGCCTAGACAGTCGAGCCTTTCTGCCAGAAACATGGGCGCATGCACAAGTCCACTCCAGTCACCATGATTTCATGAGTATCTTTGGTTGATTTTTAAAAAATGATTTATTTTTATCTTACGCATATGAGTGTTTTGCCTGCATGTATGTGTGTGCATGCACGCACATGTGTGTGCCCATCACGTTTGTGCCTATTTCCCAGGCAGGACAGAAGAGGGCATCAGATTTCTTACAGCTGGAGTTATAGACAGCGCCATGTGGGTGTTGGGAATGGAATCCCGGTCTTTTTTAAGAGCAGTTAATGCTTTTATCGCTGAGTTATTTCTCTAGCTTGTTGGTTGGGTTTTGAGACTGTGTCTCATGTGAACTCATGATCTTCCTGAGATCAGACTCCTGCAATTTGTCCTTTGACCTCCATTCATGTGCCCGCACATATACAAGCACACATATATACACTCAAAATAAATGAATGTGGAGGGGGTGGGGTTCTGCAGTGATAGGCAGGCAAGGCTGAGAAGACAGTGCATGGTGATTCAGCTCTGAAGAAATCACAAGGAGATCCTGAGGTACCCAATCCCCGGAGCCCTACATGTGATCATCTAGCCCTTTCTCTTTTGTGGCAGTCTAGCAGGGTCTCCAGGGATTCTTAAAGACATTGGCTTACCCCTGAAAGGAAAAGGACTGACCCAGGGCCCATGTCTAACATTAGTGGAGGCAGGAAGGAAACCAGACAAGCCTGGCTTCCTGTATGACCTCCACCAGATACTCAGGTGGCAGCAAGCACACAGACATCATTCCAAGAGCTGGGAAGCTTCTCACCAGCCCCTTAGTACCTCGGCATCATACTTTTCATTGATGGCAGGCTCAGTAGTGACCAATTTCATCCTGCTGGCGAACCTCAGGGAAGACAGCTGAAAAACAGATCAGACAGATGTCAGGCGGCTCACCATGCACGAGACCCCCAAAGATCAGCCTTCTCAGATGGCATGTCCTCTTCAGACTCTTCAGGGGGCTTTCCCGAAGGGCCTTCAAGGGGACACTGATCAAAAGGGCATTTTGGTACTCTGTGGGTTTCGATGAGTGATATCAAATCTGACTAGCATGTGGAAGGCCCTAGGGTTCGATCCTTAGCAACAAAAGATAAACAAAATACGAAATTTAAAGGGTAAACCAGGTATCGTGACACGTGCACTTACGAAGTGGAGGTCCCAGACCTCGAGGAGAGGCACAAGCAGGAGGATCTCTGTGAGTTTGAGGCCAGCCTGGTCTACAAGAGCTAGTTCCAGGACAGGCTCCAAAGCTACAGAGAAACCCTGTCTCGAAAAACAAGACAAAAATGAAGTGGAGGCAAAAGGATCAAGAGTTTATCATCCTCAGCTATATATCAGGTTGGAATCCAGCCTTGGTTATGTTAGACTCACTATCAAAAAATATATAAATAGGTCTGGAGAGAAAGCTCGGCAGTTAAGAGAGCTTGGTGTGCTTCCAGAGGACCCAAATTCAGTTCCCAGCACCATGTCAGAAGGCTCACAACTGCCTGTTACTCAACCTTTGGGGGGATCTGATGCCCTCTTCTGTCCTTTGTGGTTACCTGCACTCACATGCACACACACATATTCACAATATTCACAGACACACATACATGTAAATAACTACAAAGAAATCTTAACAAACAAGACCTTGGCAGTGAGGTCTTCTGTAGGGTGGAGAGTGGAGTCTTAGGAATAGGAAGTTGACAGAGGCATATGCTGTAGCCAGGACCTCATCCCATGCACTCTGCAGACACTAATCCCTTTCTTTCTTCCTTTAAGACAGGATCTCGATATGTAGTCCAGGTTGGTCTCAAACTCACAGAGATCTACCTGCCTTGCCCTGCCTCCCCAATGCTAGGATTTTTTTTTAATATTTATTTATTTATTAAATATACAGTATTCTGTCTGCATGTATGCCTGCAGGCCAGAAGAGGGCACCAGATCTCATTACAGATGGTTGTGAGCCACCATGTGGTTGCTGGGAATTGAACTCAGGACCTTTGGAAGAACAGGCAGTGCTCTTAACCTCTGAGCCATCTCTCAGCCCCCCAATGCTAGGATTAAAGCAGTGCGTCACCACACTGCTGCACGCTGGTCTATTTCTTATTCTTTTCTTCTTTCTGCAGTGCTGGTGACCACATTTAGGGCCTTGTGCCTACTGGCCCAGCTATCTACACTGATGAGCATTGTTAGCGCCACACTGTTCTAATCCACACCTACCCATCTTCCACCCAGATGCCCATGCTCGAGCCACCCCCTGCCTAAGGAACGCTTTCCTCTCCTCCTACCCTGCTTGTCTTTCTGCTCTCTGCTCTTTAAGGTCAGACCAGAAGCCAGCTTCCAGCATGAAGCCTTTCTGGTTCTCCTTCACATGGAAGGCACAGGCATGGTGTTCCTCCTTCAGGAGAGTGCCTCCACCCTTCTTTATCCACTTCTCTGGCTTTATATTAATGAGGTCTAAATGAAATAATACACAAACCATATTCATAATTATTTTTTCTTTTGTTTCCTTTTTTTGTATGTTTTCGTGAGACAGGGGCTTTATCTGTAGCCCTGGCTATCCTGGAGCCCGCTATGTAGACCAGGCTGTCCTCAGATTCATAGAGCTGCACCTGTTACTGCTGCAGAGTGCTGGGATTAAAGGCATGTGCTACCATACCTGGAAAATATAATTTTTTAAACCCATATGTGGGTCTGGGGAGCGGGTAGAATATTTGACTATACAAAAATGAGGAACAAAAACTTGAGTTTGATCCCAGAATGCATGTAGAAAAGCCTGTGCTGCAGAAACAACTGACCGAGCTAGTGGAGATCACCAACTCTGGACTGACAGCTGGGGAAACTGCACAGGACTGAACTGGGCCCTCTGAATGTGGGTGGCAGTTGTGTGGCTTGGGCAGTTGATAGGACCACTAGCCGTGGAACCAGTATTTATCCCTAGTGGATGAACTGGCTCTTTGGAGGCCATTCCCTATGGAGGGATACCTTGCTCAGCATAGATACAGGGAGGAGGGCCTTGGTCCTGCCTCAAGTGATGTGACAGACTTTGTTGACTCCCATGGGAGGCCTCACCCTCTCTGAGAAATGAATGGGGGAAGGAGGGGGAGGGGAAGGAGAGGGAACTGGGATTGCTATGTAAAATAAAAAAAGATTGTTTTTTTTAAAAATAAGATAAAATAAAGTTTTAAAAAAAGAAGGCTGTGTGGACGCATGAGCTGGTGAGGAAGGGACAGGTAGATTCTCTGCTTCACTGGCAGCCATCTTAATGGGATACCAGGTTAATGAGGCATTCTGTCCTAAAGGACAAGGTGGGGACTGGAGAGACGGCCCAGTGGGTGAGACATCAGTTCACATCCCCTGCATCCACATAAAAGCCAGGCATTGGCTCTGTGTGCCTGTAACCCCAGTATTTGGGACACAGAGACAGGTGAATCAAGGAGCTCCCTGGCCAGCCAGCCTAGCCAAAACAGTGAGATTTAGGTTCATTGAAAGAATCTGCCTCGAGAAATAAGGTTGATAGCAATAGAGGAAGACATTTTACATCCTCCTCCTTTGGCCGCCACATGCCCAATCTTTTATCACTGCAATAGAAAGAAACCCAGGGCACCACACAATCCTGATGGCCTGAGCTCAATCCCTAAAACTCTGAGTGGAGAAAGAGAACTTGCTCCTGAAAGTTGTCCCTGGCCATGTGCACCCTCCCCAACGATGATAAGGATACTTTTAAAAGTGAAAAACATGGCAGACACATAGCCCAGTGGTAAGGCACCTACCTAGCATGTGTGAAGCCCTGGGATCAACCCCTGCAGTGCCAAAAACAAAAACAGGGCAGGCATGGAGACACATGCCTGTGATTCCAAAATCTGGGAGGTGGAGGCAGGAGGATCATCATTATTTACGGCTATATACAACGCTCAAAAACAGCTATTATACATGAGTATATGAGACTCTCTCAAGAAATACCTCCCAAGGAAAAGAAGGAGAAGAGGAAGACGAGGAAGAAAGGAGGAAGAAGAAGAGAGCAGAAATTTCCAAAGCAAACTTGCTGTCTCTTAGTGACATCTGGAGACCCTTCTGGGGCAATCATGGCCAGAGGCCATGAGCAGCAACCCTGGAAATAGCCTCAGTGCACAGATGTTAGATGAGGGTGGAGCACAAGGCAGGCCCTGAGAATGGAGCCTCACACCATGCTGGGTTGAGTGTCAATGAAGAGGCCCTGCTATGAGGAACACCAGACTTGGAAGGGGGATGGGTCACCCTGCAGTGGCCTCAAGGAAGGACTGGTAAGGTTCTTCCTCAGTGCTGTAGTTTGGCGGCTAAGGGCTCTGCCGTGGTCATTTGAGTGACCTTCCATAATTCTCACCATATCCTCTACAAGGATGGGTGACCCCCCTTTGTGAGTCCCTGGGAGTCGCAATGGTGTGGTTCCTGATGTGCTCTGTAGAGGGAGCTCTCAGAAGGAAGCCTAATTGTTGTCACAGGCACTAGTTTTGTGGAGATCCAATTCAGACTCCTGCTCCAAGAGTAACTGTTGCTTTTGCTTCAGGGCACTGGTTCCCCCAACACACTACTGTTAGTACATAAAGTAATACAATTCATGACAGAAACCTGTTTTGAGTTTTTAAATTATTATTATTATTGTTGTTGTTTGGTTGGTTCTTTTGAGACAGGGTTTCTCTGTAGCTTTTTTTTTTTTTTAAATTTTTCGAGACAGGGTTTCTCTGTAGCTTTTGGAGCTTATCCTGGAACGAGCTCTTGTAGACCAGGCTGGCCTCAAACTCACAGAGATCCTCCTGCTTCTGCCTCCCAAGTGCTGGGATCAAAGGTGTGCGCCACCACCGCCCGAGTTGTTTTTGTTTTTTAAGATTTAGAGAACTCGAGACTCATTAGCATCCACACCCCTCATATATCTTTGTTCCAAACCCCTAAGACCCTTCTCCCCGTCTGTGAGTTCAGGCCTGGGGCAGAGCTGCTGAGCAGTGAGGGAACAAGACCCTGGAGGTCTCAGGTGCCAGGAGAGTTGCTTCCTGTGCTCTGGCTACTTCGAGGGACTATAAGCCTTGCTGGAAGGTATCTTTCTTCTTTCCTTTTTTTTTTTCTTGTTAGGAAGTGGAGTTAGGGTTTACTAAAGATTTTGTTAAATAGATTTTTAAGCACAAAGATTAAGAGAAAGAAAGGTATTCAGAAATGAAGACATTTATTCAGAATATACAATCACTGGCTCGCAGTACTACCAACTCAGGAGAAACAGTGATGGTCGCTGAATCTCCAAGCTATTAGAGTAACCAGGCCTAGTTAGTAGCAAGAACTGCCTTTCACATTATTAAAGACACTTCCCCCTTCCTTCCTGTGCATTTTAGTGACATCTGAATTATGTCCAGAGGAACAGTCAACTGACTGACCCCAAGGCTCATCTGTTTTGTTTTGTTTGAGACAGGGTCTTACTATGTAGCCTTGGCCAGCCTTGAAATCACTCTGTGGACCAGGTCACCCTCAAACTCACTTGTGATCCTCCTGCCTCTGCCTCCACCCAGCCCTGTGGCTCATTCTTTTTGTTGTTGTTGTTGTTGTTTGTTTTGTTTTTTTTTTTTCAAGACAGGGTTTCTCTGTGTAGCTCTGGCTGTCCAGGAACTCTCTCTGTAGACAAGGCTGGTCTTGAACTCACTGAGATCTGCCTGCCTCTGCTTCCCTAATTCTGAGATTAAAGGTGTGCACCTCTACCACCAACCCCAAGGCACATTCTTTGTTTTTGTTGTTGGAGGGTTTTTTTTTTTCAAGATGGGGTTTCTTTGTATAGTCTTAGCTATCCTAGCACTAGCTCTGTAGACCAGGCTGGCCTCAAAATCAGAGATCTGACTACTTTTGCCTCCCAAGTGCTGGGATTAAAGATATGTGCCACCACTGCCCAGTTCCCAAGGCACATTCTTAAAGCAACACTACAATAGGAATGGTTATTACAAAGTCACCTGTCTTGACACCTGTATTTGATATCATGTCTTCCTATCACAGAAAGGCATAGGGTGACCCCAAAATTGGTCCATGACTAAAAGGTCCTAGCATGTGTGATATCTCCCCAAAGCTGCATGGGCAGATTTCTCAAGGGTATCCATCTCAACAGGCAGCCAGGGGATCAAAGCTGTTACAGCCCCTCTGGGGCTCCCTTGTGCTTTGTTGCGAGATGAGACCAAGAGGCTCCTAAAGCCTTTCCCTGGGGATGCTACTTCACGTCAGCGAGGGCTCTTTGGCTTGGCTTCCCAAGTCCCAGGGCACTGGATGTGCAGCAGGAACACTCGCCCTGTGCTGGGACAGTCCCTGAAGCGTAGACTGCAGGCCCTACAGGCATGTCTTGCCTCACAGCATCCCTGGAAATGACCCATTTCAGCTAAGTGAATCCTCCAGGTAGCTGAAGCTTGCCTCAACATTCACAACAGTAAAATGGCTAGGGACCGTTTTCCAGACCTGTCTTGTGACAAGGGTACTTTACAGGAGAGAGGGAAGCCCAGCCTAGAGTGGATTCAGCTATGTTACTATATCGGACACTTACTCTTGTCTGGTATTTTCATGAATGCCCCTCCTCAGACCACCTGTGTCCTGCTCCTGGATCTCTCTCTGAATCACGTGTGTCCACAACTCTCCCCTCTTAAAACTGTCTTGGCTCCAGCCATGTGCAGAAGAGCCAAGGGCTCAGCCTGGCGAGACCCAGCAAGGCTCTGCAACTTTTCTTTCTTTCCTCCTACACCCTCCTGCTGGGTGGCATGAGTCTCATCTCAAGTCCTGTTGTCACCTCTACCAGGAACTTGTGCGGCCTGCTGCCAATCTTCTACTGCCACCCACCTCAGTGCCCACCTTAGCCTCAGGAAAAAAAATCCTCTCCCCTCCCTGGCCTCTTCTGAAGGTTTCTCCCACTCAGGACCCTACCATGACCTAGGGCTGGGGCTTCCCTTTGTGGATGCGGCTCTGACAGATGTCTACTGTTTACCTTGTGAGAGCAGCACCCCTGGAAACATGCTCTTTATCCACAAAACCTTCTATGCTCTCCTTGTATGAGCTCCACGGTTAAGGCCTGCCTCACATCTTAGCTGCTGCTGCTGCTGCTGCTTCTTCTTCTCCTTTTTCTTTTTTGTTGTTTTTTTGTTTTGTTTTTCTTGTTTGTTTTTTTTTTTTCATTTTATTTATTTGATTTTTCGAGACAGGGTTTCTTTGTAGCTTTGGCGTCTGTCGTGGAACTAGCTCTATAGACCAGGCTGGCCTCAACTCACAGAAATCTGCCTGCTTCTGCCTCCCAAGTGCTGGGACTAAAGGCATGCACCACCACCACCTGGCTAGCTTTTTCCTTAATATGGGTTATTGCTTGGCATTTGGATCCTGGCCTCTGTCACCCTCGGCAACTGTGGCTCGGATTCATCCCTGGATCCCTGACAATGCCATGGATAGTGACCATCTGAGCCAGTCTAGAGTCAGCCTTACTCCTCCCCCCACCTCAACTCCACCCCCCTCACCCGCCCAGCACCTGTGGGAGGAAACTGCAACCTGGTTGCATTGGCTGTCTCTACATACCGTTTCTTCTAACTGGGCAGCTTCTCCATAGATGTTTGTCACAAGGACCATATTGCAGTTTCCCCCTGCAGAAAGCAAAACACAGGAAAGTCTACAATCATGTATGCCTTATGACACAAGACCCACTTAGGGTTCTGTTATGGACTCAATGTTTGTATCCCTACAATCCTCATAACCTCTGAAATTCCAACTGCAAACACCCAGTCTGATGTATCTGGAGGGGCCTTTGAGAGGTAATTACACTTAGATGACGTGAGGGCTTTCATGTGCAGCTCCTATGATGGGGCTACTGTCTTTGTAAGATACACACACACACACACACACACACACACACACACACACCATTCTTTCTACAAGAAGTGGCCAGCTGCAAGCCAGGGATGGAATCTATTGGCATCTTGATCTTGGCCTGGCCAGTCTACATAACTATAAGAAACAGTTTGTCATCTAAGCCTTCCAATCTATGGTACTTTGTTTTAACAGTCCATGCTGACGTAGAGGCGGAGGAGACAACCCTACTCTGCCTGAGGCTAGGAGGCAAGAGACAGAGAGGTAGGGATGGAGAGAGACCGTAAGGTGTACCAAGAAGGAACCAGGAGAGAACGACAACTCGGGAAACTGGAGAAAGCTCAGGAGGGAAGGTACAGGTTAGGGCCTTTCTCCTGACATCACAGGAATCATAAGCAGAATCCAGGGACTGTGTCATTAGGCCCAACACAAAGCGGGCCTAAAGTGGGGGCGAAAAGATGGCTCCCACTGTTGTGTCCAGGAAGAAATAAAGGAAAAGAGGGAAATGATGGGAGAGGCCCTTTTCCCGAGTCTCCAAGACCACACAGATCTCCGCCAAACAGTTCAGGGACAAGGGGGAACACAGAGGCAAAAGTTTGAGTAGAGATTCTAAGGTGCAAGCAGCAAGAGTGCAAGAAGGCTTGCCTGTGGGTCTGACTGGCTTCATTCCTCAAGAGTGGCAACTAACTTCAACCCGGGGCAAAGTGGGTCTCTGATCCCTAAGGGCAGATAAGGCCAGCCTAGTCTTCCCCAGGAAGACCCTCCTTTCTGTTCACACCCTTACCTAAGGAGTCTTTTAGGGCGTGGGTGAGCTTGCACTGCCGGAAAGGAATGTGGTCCCGCTTCTGGTCCCCAAGGGCAATGATGGCCTGCTCCAGGAACGACAGCGACTTGTTGATGTAGGTGGCTTCCTTTAGGACTCTACCTTCTGACTGCAAACAAAATGTCTGGGTCACTCTAGACAGAGGAGGGAGGCTACCCTATTAAAATCGTCTACCCTTCCTAGTTTACAGTGATACAAAAGTCTACAGTCATGCTGGGGCCTCCTTCCCAGAGCCAGGACTTTTTTCTCCAAGTTAGGAGTGTTTTCCATCTTGGGCTACTGATAACTGTTACAGTAAAATTCACAGGGAGCCGTGCAGTAGTGATGCACGTCTTTAATTCCAGCACTCGGGAGTCAGAGACAGGAGAATCCCTGTGAGTTTGAGGTCAGCCTGGTCTATGGGAGCTAGTTCCAGAACAGCTAGGACTACACAGAGAAACCCTGTCTTAAAAAATCAACCAACCAACCAAACAATAAGAAACTCGCTGGAACATTCACATGAAGGTTGATGCGAACAAGAATACATACACTCAAGTCAGGCAGTGGTAGGCCTTTAATCCCATCACTGAAGAGGAAGAGGCAGACAGATCTCTGAGTTCGAGGCCAGCCTGGTCTACACAGGGAGTTCTAGGATAGCCAGGGCTACACAGAGAAACACTGTCTTGAAAAACAAGAAAACAGACCAAAAGAATATATACGTGAATATTCATATGATACTCATTCCAAGGTGCACCCTGATGCAAATACAAAAGTACATGGAATACTTGAGCAAGTATAATATTTACAGAAATATAGTAATACACACACATGCAAATGCTCAAAATATTTGCATAAAATTTTACATTAAAATACTTTTGCAAAAATATGCTTAAAATTAAACATGCTTGTGAATATTCCTATCCAAATACAGAGAAACATCATACCAGTGTGGAGCATTTGCTGAGCAATACTGAAAGTAGGGGAGGGATAATTAAAAGGAACCCAAATCGTTCCCATCCAAAGAATGTTCACAGGAACGAAACCTTTGTAGTGCTCCTGCATCTCCCTACCATGTAAAAACTGTTTATGCAAAAACCCCCGCTGTATTTCCAAAATGTGATGACCCAGAGAGGTCACACTTTCCTCCAATTCATTTGCACCACTTTTCAAAAGTAGCCAGTCACCAAAGTCTGTGAGGTCAGACCCCAGCCAATGGAGAAATGACACAGTACTCTGTTAGGAAAAAGACCTATCGTATTTTTCGCTGGGTCTACTTGTTACCTGAAAGAAGCAGTGTACCCTTTGGCGAAAGTAAAAGCTTACTTGCCAGTTTACTTTCATTTTGTGTGATGATGGTGAGGTCCTAAACCTGGGTTTGTTTCCAACACAGGCACTAGATTAAGGGGAGTCATGTCATGAACAGTTTAGAAAAGCCCTGTAGAGTACTAACTGTGCCCGGCAGCAGCTACTCTCCCTCCAGTGACCCCTTACTGCACTCCACTTCACCTGGCTGTTCCCAAGCATCCAGTGTGGGAGATGCATACGTGGGTTCTATGCCACAGGCCTGGGAGGTACATACACAGGCTTTATGCCGCAAGGTCCATGGCTTGCTGACAGGGTACCCACCCCACGACCCTTACTTACCCCTGTCTTCCCCAGCCTCTCTGAGCCAGCCAGATCTACCAAGTTGATTTTGGAAGTGATATACTTTTCATCTGATAAGGTCCGAGAGTGGGCCTACAGAAACATCCAAACAGAATTCAGAATGCAGCGGGAGGAGTTTCTGGCTGGGCAGCGTCACCGGTCCCGGGAGTCACCCGTCCCCATGCTGAACAAGGAACGCGCACCTACCTCCATGTAGATGGTGAAGATGCAGTGTGACCTGGATGAATTTTTGTTCATTGTGTGGGAAGCGATGATCCTGTTGGTCTCTCCCTGAAGAGGAAATTATACGCAGCATTTCGAAAACCGGAATACCTGAGTAATTTTCTAACACTCACACCACTATGATCAGCCGGGCCTTCTGGGAAAATGTCTTTTGAAAGCTAATAAAAGGAAAACAAACTGGAATTTGGTCCTATACTTTCACCACCCGATATTTGGGGTGAAGTGTATAAACTGGTGTTTTCTGAAAAGTGAGACACAGTGAGAAGCAAGATAGGGGTTGGAGAAATGGCTCAGTAGTTAAGAGCACTTGCTGCTCTTCCAGAGTTGGCAGGTTCGATCCCCAGCACCCACATAGCAAACTGTCTCTAACTACAGTTCCAGGGATCCAGTGCCCTCTTCTGACTTCAGTGGGTCTTGCAAGCAAGTGGGATGCCCTTCTGTATGCTGTGAATATGTTTTATTACCATTGGTTAATAAAGAAACTGCTTTGGCCTATGGCAGGGAAGAATAAGGCTAGACAGGAAATCCAAACAGATACAGGGAGAAAGAAGGCAGAATCAGGGAGATGCCAGCAGCTACTGGAGAAGCAAGATGTGAAGTAATAAGCCACGAGCCTCATGGTAAAATATAGACTAATAGAAATGGGTTAATTTAATATATAAAAGCTAGTTAATAATAAGCCTGAGATAATAGGCCAAATAGTTTGTCTCAGAGTGGTTATTTAGGAACTGGCAGGTAAGAGACAAACCTCCAGTTACAGTACACATACATTCATGCAGGCAAAATACTCATAGACATAAAGGAAGTGCCTTGTTCAAGGTGTTGTGCAAGTTTACTGGGGTGTGGGGGTCATCAATGGTCTTACCTAGTGCTGAACCCTGAATGCTATAATACTGACCTGCCAGGCCTCCTGGTACAATAGAGGCATGGTAGTTATGTGGAGCATGAATAATAAAAGCTCAGAGATAGATATTGGGGTTCAAGCTGAAGATAGAAAAGCAAAACAGCCAAGCCACAGGAAAAGTCTTACCCCTACCAAGACTGGGCAATTGCAGACTGAGCCTTGAACCTCTGTCTCCTCCCATTTTATATTCCCCTTTAGTGCTGGGATTTTTTTTTTTTTCTGAGACAGGGTTTCTCTGTAGCTTTGGGGCCTGTCCTTGAATTAACTCTTGTAGACCAGGCTGACCTCAAACTCACAGAGATCTGCCTTCCTCTGCCTCAAGTGCTGAGATTAAAGGTGTGAGCTACCACCACCTGGATCTGTTTCTGTATTGATCTTGTGTAGCCCAGGATAGCTTTGAATTCAATAAGATACATCTGCCTCTGTTTCCCAAATCCATATGACCCTCAGACCATATGTAAAGTTATTACAGAAATCTTTCAGTTCTTGCTCCTGAGAAGTCTTCTGAGTTACCCTGGATAGTGGCTTGGGAGCTGGACTTCCAGACCACTAAACTTGCCTAACAAGTTTGGTCCTCAGCACTGCTAAGAGGGTGAGAGAAAAAGAACACAATTAGTTCATCTATGTAAGGCCAGGCATGATGGTGCAGATCTATAACACCAGCTACTCAAGAGGTGAAGGTAGGAGGATCACAAGTTCAAAGCCTACCTGAGGCCGGGCGATGGTGGCACACGCCTTTAATCCCAGCACTCGGGAGGCAGAGGCAGGCGGATCTCTGAGTTCGAGACCAGCCTGGTCTACAGAGCTAGTGCTAGGACAGGCTCCAAAGCCACAGAGAAATCCTGTCTCGAAAAAAAAAAAAAGCCTACCTGAGTTGCAGAATGACATCATAGCCAGCCTTGACATCTTTGGGTTTTTGTTTGTTTTTTTGGGGGTTGTTTTGTTTTGTTTTACAGGGTTTATCTGTAGCTTTGGAGCCTGTCCTGGATCTAGCTCTTGGAGACCCAGGCTGGCCTCAAACTCACAGAGATCTGCCTGCCTCTGCCTCCTGAGTGCTGGGATTAAAGGCGTGTGCCATCACTGCCTGGCGGCATCTTTGTTTTTTTTTTTTTTAGATGAAGTCTGACTATGTAGCCCAGGCTGGCCTTAAAGTCAGCCATCTTCCTGCCTTAGCCTCCCAAGTGCTGGCATTACAAGAATGTACCATTACAATTGACTCAGCCTGGGCAATTTAAGAATCTGTCTTAAAATAAAGGAGGACATAGGAGAAGCTGGAGAGATGGCTCAGCAGCTAAGAGTGAGCACTATTCTTGTAGGAGGGCCCAAATTCAGTTCTCAGCATTTACATGCGGAAGCTCAAAACCACCTGAAGTCAGTTTCAGAGAACCCGATGCAATCTCCTGGTCTTTGCGCGCGCACACACACACACACACACACACACACACACACGCATACATATAATTAAAAATTAAAATGTTTTCAAAAGTAAAAGGGGGTTAGAAATATAGTTCAGTAACAGAGGACTTTTCTAGCATGTATAAAACCCTTAGCTCAGCCTCCAGCACCACAAACAACCTCACAGAAAGAAAGAACCGGAAGGACATAATCTAAAATATGTTTTTGTTGCTTTAAATGAAAGACATTTTATGAATTTTGGTTCTTCTTACTCAACACTAAGATTTCTAAATAAACACACATGAATTTTCATTCTGATTATCAAAGTAAATAAAACTATGAAGGAAGTAGGGAAGTGTAAGATAAGGAAGGGGGGAGGGGAGAGGGGAGAGCAAGGGAGGGAAGGGGCTCTCTGATTACCTCACCTCAAAGAGAAGGCTGAATGCATCCTCCTCTTGACTTGTGAGGTGGACCGACAAGCCCTTAATGAAGACCCCTTGAGGGTTTTCCACGATGGTCATTGGTGTGACTGAGGGTCCAACATAGGGCAGCGTCGACAGGAGGTCAAACAGGTTCTCGTTATAGATTTCCAGGTAGGAAACACGCACAGTGATGGCATGTGTGGGGCGCTCTTCAATCATCTTAAAAACCTAGATGGAAATTTGACCACAGTCACTAAGAGCCAACTAGTTAATGTCAGCCCACGTCTATCTCAGGAGAGAGCATCAGGAGTGCAGCACCATTCTTGTCCTGAAGGGGTTCCCAGTCTGGCTGATGTCATGATAATGGCCGCCATCAACACCTCGTGTTGTCAGCCTACCGTCTAAGACTATCCACTTCCGGTTTTATTGTTTTGGTTGCTTTTTGACGCAGGCTTTCACACTGTGTCCCTGGCCGACTGGAATTCAAAATGTAGCCCAGTTGATTATCTAACTCACCAGCTCCCTGCTTCAGTCTTCCCAAGTACTGGAATTACAAGTATGAGCCATCGTGCCCAGCTAGAGATGTTCAAGTGTGCTGTTTGTTTTGAGACAGGGTCTCATGGAACCCAAATTGCTTGGGAATTCTCAGTGTAACCAAAGATGACCTCGGACTTCTGATCCTCTTGCCTCCATTTCCTGATCACAAACACATGCCACTGTGCCTTTTTGGTCCTTCAGTGCTGGGGCTCAAATCCAGGGCTTTGTGCATGTTAGGCAAGCTCTTTACCAAGTGAGCTACAGTTTCAGCCTTTACATATTGAAACTTTGACAATGGGATAGTAAGAATATTACTTCAGAAAACGAGCATGTCGGGTTTATAAGAAAGGCTCCCCCACCCCAGAGACAGGGTTTCTCTGTGTAGCCCTGGCTATCCTGGAACTTACTCTGTAGATCAGTCTGGCTTTGAACTCAGAGATTCAACTGCTTCTGCCTCCTCCGAGTGCTGGGATTAAAGGCATGGACAACCATGCCAGCCCAGCAGGAGGAAGGCCTTTGCATCCTCACAACACCTGGGCTAGCAGGTCCCAAGGGAAGGCCCTTCTGCCCAGGCTTCTGCTTTAATCCCAGAACCATGGCTGCCACAGTCTTAAAGGCTCAGTCATGCTCTGCTTCTTGTCCTTCTTCTTTCAGGAGCTACTGAATGGAAGAAGCCACAGCAAGATAATACATAAGCTCGAAAAAAGCTGCTCCCCTTCATTAAAACCAGCAACAAGCATGATTAGGCCCTCCAAATCCTTAATTACAGGGTCACAGACATGGGAGCAGCGGGAGCCTGATTAGCATGCCTGCTCTCTCCTTCACAAATAAGGAAGCAGGCTTAATAAGTCAGCGAGAGTCTGCCTGAAAATCAAAGCCCTGGTTTTCTCAGGACTCTGACTCTACCCCAAGCGCCGTCATAGCATCCTGTCTCCAGAGCCAATGCTAGTTATAGTTCACTTGAAGGCTCTAGTAGCCAACCTGGAGGGAAGAGGGTAGCTGTGTGGCATCCCAACCAGGGGCCCATTCTCTACCTGCTGCAGGGCACGAGGGAGAATACCCCGGTGCTTGTAATTCTCAGTTGCCCCCGTCATGGTGTATGTCTTGCCGGCTCCTGTCTGCCCGTAACACATGATGGTACCTGCAAACATTTCAAGATATGTCTGAGTGACATTCAGACAAAGTCACTTCAGGGACAACTCTTGTATCCTCAACATGCTTGGTGCCATCTGAGACACTTGATAAAGTTAAGGTAGCTAGTAGAAACATCCAAAGACATCAGGACTGGAAGAGGGCAAGTACACAGAGAACAGGGACCTAAACAGTCAGAACATGAACTTGTGCCCTCAGCCTGTGATCTACATAGAGCTCTACACTCTTCTCTTCCTAGATGACCTGGTCCTAGGGTTAGGGGACGCTGTGGCTGCAGCTTTTCTTGAAGAGAATAGGACGGAGCCGGAGCATTAGACTCCAGTCCTTCTCAAGGCCATGAACGGAGAGCTAGCAGAAGACACCCCACAGAGACAAGTTTCCAGAAAGAGAAGGAGTAAGAGGGGTGAGCTTTTTTGTTGATCTGTTTGAGACATGGTCTCACGTAGCCCACACTGGCATCTAGCTATGTAGCCAAAAATGACTTGAACTCCTAATCTGCCTGCTTCTACTGCCCAAGTACTGGGATAGCTAGCCTGTGACCCTACTCCTTGCTAAGAGAATTTTTAATAGACTACAAAGCTACTAGTTAGTACCATGTCACTTCCAGAAATGGGTCACCATGACTGGGCCATGACCTGTGTCCAACTGCCTACCCTGGCAAGACTTCCATTTGCACCTTTTACATCATCATTGCTCTGGGACGCAAACCATTGTCACCTTGGGTGCTGGGATTGGAGGTAGGTTTTAAATGAGGGGCCCTGATTCAGCATCTGAGTTGGAGCCAGAAACAGCAGTGAGCCCATTGCTAATGAACCAGAAGTCATTCAGTTGGCAGTCAGAGCCCATCTGTAGCTCTGTAGCACCAAGTACCTGACTATTAAGCTTCCTAGTTCTCAATCCCCCCCATCTTTACCTCCAGGCCACAGCCTCTCAGGGAATCATGAAAATATCATTGGTCAGTGAGGACCACACATATTTTTCACATGAATAATATATTACAATGCTGGCACCTCAAGACTCACTGGATTTTCATCACAAAACTGAGTCTGGCTATATAATTCAAACTGTTCTCAAATTCCTAATCAGCCTGTCTCTACCTCCCAAGTGCTGGAATTACAAGCATGCACAACTATGCCTGGCTCTCTTTATGGACATTCCTATAGAAAATCTAAAACTTTTGGAGCTGTGTATAGCAAACAGAACATGTGCTTAATATTTGCTTTTTTATGCTTCCTACCAAGCAACCAACCAGCAATAAACCCTTGCAAAATAGAGAACACTCTAATCAGTGGCCACCAGAAGCAAAGTCTGTAAACTGCAACTTTATTTTTATTTTTAAGTTTTTTTTTTTAATTTTTAGATAGGGCCACATGTAGCTGAGGCTGGCATCTCACTGGTAGTAGCTGAGGATGACTTTGAACTCCTGATCCTACTGCCTCTACTTCCAAGTGCTGGAATTACATGAATTTGCTATTGCACCACACTCCCAAGGTGCTGGATTTTTTGTTTTGTTTTTGATTTATTTTTAAATGTATGGGATGTTTTGCCTGCATGTCTGTCTGTAGATCATGTGCGTGCCTGGTCCCAAAGAGGCCAGAAGAAGGTGTTGGACTCCCTTGGAACTGGCGTTATAGAAGGTTGTGAGCTGCCTGTGGGAGCTGGAAATTGAGCCTGGGTCAAGAGCAAGCAGTCAGTGCTCCTAACTGAGGAGCCATTTCTCTAGCCCCATTAACTTTTATAAAGATTAAAAAACAAACAAAACAAAACATATGTAATGGCACAGGACTGTACTGTAATCATAGGACTGGGGAAGCAGAGGCAGGAAAACTGGCACAAGGTCAAGGCCAGTCTGGGAATATAGAGCAAAATCCTGTTTAAAAACCTACTTTATTCCAGCACTCAGGAGGCTAAGCATTCAGATATGTGAGTATGAGGTCAGCCTGGTGTAGACAGTGAGTTCTAGGATAGCCTAAGGCTACACAATGAGATCTTGTCTCAAAAAACAAAAACCAAACAATAACAACAAAACCCAAACTAGGTGGTGATGTCACACACCTTTAGTCCCAGCATATGGGAGGCAGAAGCAGGCAGATCTCTGAGTTTGAAAATAAAAACTTTAAAATAGTCTTTGAGCAAATAAGTTTATAAAAAAACTAGAGATGACTGGAAAGGAGGAGACATTTCAGGGTCAGGTAGAAACCTGGTGCAAGGAAAACTCCCAGGAATTTACAGGGATGACCCCAGCTAGGACTCCTAGCAGTAGTGGATATGTACACTGAACTGGCCATCTCCTGTGATAGGTGAGACTTCCAGTGGAGGGATTGGGACATCAACCTAGCCACACAACCTATGACCCACAGTCTGTCCTATCTATGGGATGTGCGGGGGAAAGAAGGGTGTGAGGGTTGCAGAGAGATGTGGCAGCAGCCAACCAATGACTGGTCCAGCCTTAGACCTATGCCATGAAAGTGAGCCCACCGATGTCACTGCATGGAGTGCCAGGACCCAGAGGATGGATGGCCCAGAGACTTGGAACAGAAGCAAACGTGACTGGAGGGAAAAAAATGTCAATGTAATGAAGCTGAACAATATTCTGCTATACTCATAGATTTATGAGTATACCCCCAATTGTTATCAGTGAGCCTTCATCCAGTAACTGATGGAAACAGATGCACAGATCCACAAACATTAGGCCAAGCTCAGGGAATCCTGCTGAAGAGAGGGAGGATGGGCTGTAGGAGCCAGAGGGGTCAAGGACACCACAAGAAAACCCACAATAACAACTAACCTGGGCTCATAGGAGCTCACAGAGTCTGAACCAACAACCAGGGAGCTTGCATGAGACTGACCTACATATATGTGACAGTTGTGTAGATTGGTCTACTCGTGGGACTCCTAACAGTGGGAATAGGGGTCCCTAACTATTTGACTGGCTTTGGGGAACCTGTCCTCATACTGGACTGCCTTGCTCAGCCTGAATACAAGGGGAGGCGCTTAGTCCCATCAAAACTTGATATGCTGGCCGGGCGATGGTGGCGCACGCCTTTAATCTCAGTACTCGGGAGGCAGAGGCAGGCGGATCTCTGTGAGTTCGAGACCAGCCTGGTCTACAGAGCTAGTTCCAGGACAGGCTCCAAAGCCACAGAGAAACCCTGTCTCGAAAAAAAAAAAAAAAAACCTTGATATGCTATGTTTTGTTCATCCCCATGGAAAGCCTGCCCCTTTCAGAACAGAAACAGGAGTGGATGGATGGAGGGAGGGAGGGAGGGTGGCGCAGAGGGGAGGTTGGGGATGGGGAAAACTGGTTGAGATGTAAAATTAAATAAATGTAATTTTTAAAAATTCCCAATAAAGTTATTTTTAGGCTATGCATGGTTGCTTATACCTTTAATACCAGCACTTAGGAGGCAAAGGCAGAGGCAGAGGTAAGTAGTTCTCTGTGAGTTTGAGGCCAGCCTGGTCTACATAGTGAGTTCTAGGCCAGACAGGGCTACATAGTGAGATTGATACTGGGATTAGGTCTCCCTCCCAAAACCTCAATGTTTGAGAGATTTGAAACAAGACTATAGCTGGTAACCTGAGAACCATGAAAAGTTGGGGTCTTCTAACAATCCAACAAAGGTAAGAGACTGGATAGAACCATGCCTACAGCAGATGTTCTACCACTAGAGCACAGGCTGACAAGCTTAGAATGTTAGTAGGCAAAGGTCTTAGGTCTTATTTTATTCAGAATAAAGTATCTCTTGTACCTCTTCCTCCAGGAGGGTCTCCGCAGAGTCCTAGATAAAACAACAACTGATTAAATTACCATTGTATCCATCAAGGGCTTGAGAAACTGCATCCCTGGCGACTGTTTCATAAACCAAGTCCTGGGAGGCATCATGAAGAACTCCATCCAGCTTGAATGACCAGTCTGTCTGCTGGTTATTGACAACTCCTCTCCGACTATCTTTTTTCAAGTGAATATCAATGCTCTGGGGGGGGGGGGTGGAGAGAGAGAGAGAGAGATCAGGTGTGGATGATACACACCTGAAATCCCCTGCTGGAAGGCTGAGTCAGGAAGAGCTGGAGTTTCAGGACGGTCTACATAGTAAGAAACATCAAAGAAGAGGCAGTTGGAGTTATTTTTAGGAAACATTTGTAAAATGATCTCTGATAGCACTCAGAAAACAGAGGTAGGTGGATCTCTGTGAGTTCAAAGTCGGCCTGGTCTACATAGAGAGTTCCAGGACAGCCAGGGCTACAGAGGGAGATTGTATCAAATAAACAAACACATAATCACTGATAACTGAGGAATGACAGAGAAAACAAAGGATGTGAAATTTTTAAAGTTTTTAAGATTTATTTTACATGTGTGACTATTTCATGTAAATGTATATGCGTGTACCACATGTGTGCCTGGTGCCTGCAAAGTTTAGAAAAAGGTGTCAGATCCCCTGAACCAGAGTTACATACAGTTGTGAACTCTCTCTCATACTGGTACTGAGAATGAAGCTCAGGTCCTCTGCAAGAGCAGCTAGTGGATAGAACTTAAATACAGAGCCATCTCTCCAGTCCCAATTTATCAGGTTCTGATTAAATCAGATTTAGCTACATCCCATAAGTATAGAAGCTTTGAATTAGGTAAGAGTAGCAGTGAAATTGGAAAGAATGGCCCTGGCTTTCAGGCTCTGTCTGTGTGGCCACAGGTGGTGACGCCCTCTATCCTCCATCTGTGTGGCCACAGGTGGTGACGCCCCTCTATCCTCCATCTGTGTGGCCACAGGTGGTGACGCCCCTCTATCCTCCATCTGTGTGGCCACAGGTGGTGACACCCCTCTATCCTCTGTACTATGTTCAGGGTTTACTTCACAAACAGTTGTAAATCACTGGGAGTAATGATGAAATGGGCACATAAGTCTTTGAACTTTTCCAACATAGTTAGTCACTTGTGTTAAAGTAAATTGCATGTTGGGGGATATTTAATCACACTGTGAACTCCAAGTTTGCATTTGTATTAATTAAAAAAAATTAACCTTGGGTCAGGAGGCTGTGTTTGCAACCTGTTGACAGAAAGTGATCATAGAGTACCTGAGGGCATCCGGGGGAGATAGAGAGACACTGGAAGTAGCAGGGTGGGGTTCAGAGTGGTGAGGCCTTTTCTGGTTTGGGGAAACCAAAGCATGGGTCTTTGGGAGACACCAGCAAGGAGAGAAGGTTAGCTAATTGTGACCCAGCCTCTCTGATGTAGCAGGTTTTTACCCCAGTCTTTGAATTTTGAGTCTTATTTATAAATAGAATGACAGAGAATTAGTTAAAGCTGCCTTTAGCAGCTGGGACAGAGCAGGTGCCTGTGGGAACAGAATTCCCACCAGTCTGTGGCCTGAGCAGCCAGGCCACTGCTAGAGAAGCAGACTGGCAACTGAGGAGTTGCAATTGCTGGCTGAAATAGCAGCATGTTAAGGCGTAGCCACCATGCAGAAGTTAAAACAGCTAATCAGCAGATTTTCAGATGTACCTTCAACCAATTCCCAGTAAGTTCCCAAGCATTTTTAAAGACATTTTTGCGAAACAAAGACTCGCTTTGAATTTAGGTATTTGGACTTTTCCTTTCAGTCTCTCAGCTGTTCACAGTATAGCACCATGCCCGCTAATTCCCAGCTCTTGATGGGGGCTCTCACTGCAATCTTCTACTGGTTGCTAGAACCCAAACTCCAAGACCTAGCCACCTAGAGAAGAAAACTACGGCCAAGGCAGAAGGGGTCACCAGGTGTGGTGATGTGTGCCTATCATCCCAGAACCTGGGAAGGAGAAGCAAAAGGATCAAGAGTTCCAAGTCATTCTCTGTTAAACGGCCAGTTGGGTTACATGAGACCCTGTCTCCAGAAAAAAATCAAAACAAACAAGCAACACCACATATTAAACATTGCCTCCCAAGGTTCCTGCTCTGTGCTTCTCTGTGTGTCAAAATCATGCCCATGGAGCATGCTATCCAGGGTCCTTGAGGTCTTTTCTGACTACCAGCACTTTCAAGACCTGAGCAATTCATTCTTGAACTATTCATTTAAAAAGGGTCTACCTGTAGGCTGGCAAGATGACTCAGTGAGGAAAGGTGCCTGCCACCAAGTCTGACAACCCAA
This sequence comes from Alexandromys fortis, assembly GCF_014885135.2. Taxonomy (NCBI): domain Eukaryota; kingdom Metazoa; phylum Chordata; class Mammalia; order Rodentia; family Cricetidae; genus Alexandromys; species Alexandromys fortis. Next base: position 10,626,626 of record NW_026067915.1, on the reverse strand, counting down.
GTTTGGTTCCCCAGGACCCATGTGGTGGAAGGAAAGAATCTACTCTACAGTCCCACAAGCTGCTCTCTGACACCCACATTTGTGCTGCAGCACGTGTGTGTGTGTGTGTGTGTGTGTGTGTGTGTGTGTGTGTGAACGTGCATACAACAGCATCCGTATGGAATCTGGAGGACAACTTTGAGGAGTTGATTCTCTTTCCACTTGTGGGTCCAGGGAGGAGAACTCAGGTCTTCATACTTGGTAGCAGGCAGGCAGGCAGGCATCTCTCCCCACGGAGCCATCTCTCCAGTCTCTCTGTTCGATCCTGAAATGGCTGCTGGGAAACAGGTCACACTGAGCTGGGAAAGGAAGGACCGGACAGGTGAAAGCAAACACATCGCACTTACTTTGTTGTCATCTCCGTATTTGATCATTTCGTGAGCAAAGTCATCAGTAGGCTTGACACGGACGAACGCTTGAACCTTTTTCCTAGTACCCATTCTAGCTAGAGAGAAGAGAACAACAACGGATTTAGCAGCCAGCATCAAATACCAACTAGAAGGGAAAAGTCATTTGTCAAGATTGTAATGAACGCCTGGCATGGTGGTGCACATATGTAACCCTAATACTTGGGTGGTGGATCAGAGTTCAAGGCCAGCCTCAGCTCCATTGTGAGCTGGAGGACAGCTTGGGCTACAAGAGACCAGCTGCAATCCACCATCACCACCCACCAAGTACATGAAGTACATGCCGCCCCCCCCCCCCCCGTCCCCCATCTTGGCCTGGTTGTAGCCGCTGTTTCTAGAAATGCCCTATGTCTAAGATGAGCCCATTCATGCTTTGCTTCATTTACTCCATTTTCTCCTGACATACTTGCTTGGAACACACTAAAGTCTGTTGCCTTCTCTTCATTAAGAGGTTTTTTTTTCATGCCTCTGTCTCCATCAGACTAACTTCAGAATAGATAAAGTATCTTTCAATATATAGACATATATATGTATATATTATTAGGGATGAGAGGCAACTGCCTTAGCCTGCGGCAGTGGTCCAAGGTCAATGCAGTCAGTTCTCCCTTCCACCTTGTGGGTTCCAGGATCAGACCTGTGTCCTCAGGATTCCAATGCAAGCACTTTACTTGCTGAACCATCTTGCTAGCCCTAGAATAAATATTCTTTTCTCTTTGTTTTGATTCATGTGTGTCTATGTGAGTATATATCACATGTGTGCAAGGACCCTTGGAGGCCAGAAGAGTGTGTCTGATGATCTGGAGCTGGAGTTACAGGCAGTGATGAGCTGCCTGACATTGGTGCTGGGAAAAGCAATAAGCACTTTAACCGCTGAATCATCTCTCAAGCCCCTCATTAAGTGTTCTTGATCTAGTCCATAATCAAATAGATTTTCTCCTCTCACATTGATGGAAAAAACAGTCTTTTGTTCCCCCTCTTGCTCTCCTAACACCTTAAAAAAAGGTTTGTTTTTATTTTATGTCTGTGGGTGTTTTTCCTTTATAAATGTCTGAATGCAACATATGTGCCATGCCTGTGATGGCCAGAAGAGGGTACTGGATTCCTCTGGAACCAGAGTTACAGACAGTTGGGAGCCACCATGTGGGTGCTAGGAACTGAACACAGGTCCTCTGGAAGAGCAGCCAGTGCTTTTGACTGTGGAGCCATCTCTCCAGCCCCCTCAAAACAGGGAGTCACACATATATTTGTCTTTATTCACTATACCATAACTATATATATATGTATATATATATATTAAAATAAATGTTTGCTGCAGCTTTGTGGATGGACACTGTAAAAGAATGGGATAGTTGTGATAGGGAGGCAAGCTTAGTCAAAAGACTTCTCTAACTATGAAGAGTTCTCTCAAAACAGATAAGACCTTGTGGTTACAGAAACTAAAGTTAAATGAAATCCAAATGCTAGTTAGAAGAGATGTCACCAATGGGACAGCTGCACTGAAGTCCCACAGTGGAGAAGCAAAGAAGTGACTGAATGGAATTGATATTCAACTACTTTGTTTTGTCTTGAGACCGAGATTCATGTATCCCAGTCTGGCCTTTTAAAATTAATTAATTTATTTTTTAAAATTAAAATTAAATTTTAAATTAAAATTAATTTAATTAATCTAAGTGTGTGGAAGTCAGAACACATGGGTTCCAAGGAGGAAACGCAGATCACCAGACATGCAAGGCCAGTAGTATTCCTTTACTCATGAGCATCTCCCTGGCCCAAGGCTAGCCTTTAACTCCTTCGCCTTCTCTCTTCACGTCCCAGCTGCTGTTGTGACAGGTGGATACTGTGGTGCCCAGCTAACTGTCATGACTTTAAGGGGGACTAGAAACTTGGTCACTTTTTCCAGTGTTTCATGCTGTATAGAGATGCTAGAGGACTAGAATGACACAAAATCCTACGACTCTAAGAAAAGGTAAATAAAATCTACTTATCAAAATCATCTATTTTGTTAAATCTAGCTAATTTATACTAAAACTCAAGAAAAGACTATAAAAATATACTAAATAATTTGATTAGGAAAACTGACATAGTACAGTTTTAAGCTGAAGCACTCTGTGTGTGTGTGCACGTGCATGTGTGTATGCACATGTGTGTGCATGTATCCTTACCTGTGAGTGTGTGTACAAGTAGAGTGGAAACAGGATGTCTGCACTATTGATTTCCACCTTATATTCTGAAGCAGGGTGTCACTGTACCTGGAGCTCACCATTTTGGCTATGCTTGTTGGCCAGGAAGCCTAAAAGATGCACATGTTTCTAAGCTCCAGCGAGCAGCTTTTATGTGGGAGTTATGGATGCAATCTCAGGTCTTCATGCTTGAAGCGGCAAGGACTTTATCCAGTGAGACATCTCAGAGCCCTAAGATGGGCCCTTCCTAAGTCAGGGGTGGGGGCAGACCACTAAGGTGGTCTGTGGTGTCTGCCTAAAATTGCAGCACTTGGGAAGTGAGGGCCTGAAGATCAGAAGTTCAAGGTCATTCTCAGTTATGTAGAGAGTTCAAGGCCAGTCTGGGGTAAACAACACCCTGTCTCAAACAAACAAAAAAAAAAACCCAACACCATTTGTAACTATTATTGTACAATGTACAAAACAAAATTTAAATACAGAAAAGGTCCACACAGCGGGATGTAGGCTGCGCTGTACACTTCCCCTCTAATTGCCCCATCAGGGTTGGGCAGGTTCAAGAAGGAATAAAACATCTTCCCCCAAGTAACCTGCACTTTTACTGAGAGAGGAGACAGGGAAGAAGATTGGAGAAAAGGAAAAACAAGCATTTATCAGCAAAAAAATTGGCTGAATTTATGAAAAGTTAGGGAAATGTCAGACAAAGGAAGTTGATTCAGTCTCCTAACAAACTGGGTGGATGTGTAATGATTTTTAAAAAACCTTTACAGAAAAACATTCTCATGTGAAACAGAATCTTTTCTAATACTCATAGAAATTATATAAGGCACCAAATGTTGTGGCTCATGCCTTTAATCGCAGCACTCTGAAGGCAGAGGCAGGAGGTTCTATGAGTTTGAGACCAGCTTGTTCTACATACCGAGTTTTAAGCCAGCCAAAGCTACATAGTAAGACTCTGGGTCAAACAAATAAACACATGAAAAAGGAATAAAAGGGCCAACAAAATGGCATGGGTAAAGGCACCTGCCACCAAGCTTGATGATCTGAGTTTGACCCCCAAGGACTTACACGGATGGTGGAAGAAAAGACCCAATTACTCCAAGCTATCCTCTGACTTTCACACATGTTCTTTGGCACATATGGGCACTCGTGTGGGCACACAATGCACACATACATTTAATAAACTATAAAAATATTAAAAGCATATTAAATAATTAATAGTAATATTTTACATGTACTTTTCTAATAGATGTGCAAAGGTGCTACCTAACAAAAATTAGTCTAGATTTTAAAAGTATTAGTGGCGTTCACATTTCTAAACACAGCTCAAGATCATTTCCTCTTGCAATTACATCATCACTATGGCGTTATGGATCCTACAGAAACAAATTAACTCCAGGGTGCTGCTCTGCCAGCTGCCAGTTTTGACAGTGTGGATACAATGAAAGCATCACCCATCATATGCAGAGCAGGTAAACCAGGTAAGCGAGCACAGCACTCCCAGATTGCCTCTTCCGATGTGAGCATTTTCTATCCTTCAATGACTATTTCATGGGAGCCTTTTCCTAGCACTCTTGGAACTTTTAGAATCTTTTGGTTGCTAGAAAATTATTCCAAAAAATATTGGGGTAAGACAAAAAAACGTGCCGGGCAGTGGTGTCGCACGCCTTTAATCCCAGCACCCTGGAGGCAGAAGTAGGCGGATCTCTGTGAGTTCAAGACCAGCCTGGTCTACAGAGCAAGTTCCAGGGCAGTTAGAGCTGTTACACAGAGAAACCCTGTCTCAAAATACAAACAAACAAATAACAAAATAGAAAAGAACAGGACGTGGCTTGGTTGAACATTTTTGTCTGCAAAACTGAGCTCTATGGAAAAAAAAAATTCCGACGTAGCTCTAATGTGAGGCCCAGACTAAGGAAACAGAAGGGAAGGTTTCATTTCCAGCTCCGCTTTGACTTATATTACCGAAAACTGAAGAGTAGAGAGAAGTGGTTTGTTGGTCACAATTTTATAAACTGCTTTCCTTGAGATAGTGTGTCACAGTGTAGCCCAGGCTGGCCTTGAAACACAGTCCTCTTGCCTTAGCTTCCCAAGGGTTGGGACAGCGCCTCCAGGTAAGGGGTGCACTTTCTACTCAATTATCTACAGTTCTGGGAAACCCTCCTCAGGACAAACCACAAGAGCCCATCTTCCTGCCCAGGAAGATTCCAGTGCCATTGAGGATAACCTCTGGAAGGGATTGTAAAGAATCCAGGGAGCTCTGGAAGCAAGTTCCAGGCCAGCTCAAGGACTTTCCCCCAGCTTTCCTCCTTCTCCGCCCTGAAAAGTCCCGCATGCACATGCACATGCAGTAATCAGCCATCTGTTGTCCCCGAGGCTCTCTTGATGCTCATGCCACCAAACATTCCTGGAGTCACACGCAGCCTGCAATGGGCCCTTCCGAGGATCTATGCTCCTTGTGCGATCCTACTACTCAACAGCACATCAAAGCCGCATGCCATTTTGCACTTACTGAAATACTGCTTGTTACCGTTCTTGTGTCGCTTCATTTATGTGGGCTTCAGCTCTCAAAGCAAACTACAAGCTGCTTGAGGACAAAGACTGTGCCTTGTATCTCTTGTGATTCCCCCCACAGGGTCCAGAGCAGTGCCCAGCACACAGCAGCTGCTCAGGAAATGGTGGTTGGTGGTGATACTCATGGTTGGGAATCAGAGGGTGACTGAAGCTCCACGCGTGGGTCCATCTTCAGTCACTACCGAGAAAGTTCCAAGGTACACAGCGTCACTCGTCTCCCACGCTACCTCTAACTCCTGGATCTGCAGGCTTCTTGAGGGAACTCTGATTTCCAGGTACAAGAAGCCATGTTTAGTCTCGACACACCCTCCCCATTAGGTGCTGTACCTTTCCCTCAGAACTTTGCACAGAACAACCCCAGTCATTTGAACGCAATCCTTAGGTACTTCTGGTATGATAAAGTGAATTTGAGTAGCCATTTCTTCATTTGTTTTGGGCCTGGGAATGAGCAGAATACCCATAACCCATGAAGACTTGACTGGAGGTGAAAGACCATTCGACGGGATGACTGATAGGCACTAGAGGTCCCAATCTGCCAGGCTCTTACTTAGATCAGGGGCAAAGAAACAACTGCCCAAGAAACAACAGCATCTAAACCCACAACACCTACTATCACCCAAAATTGGCATCCAGGCAAAACTGGTCTTTCTCTTATTTCTCACCTAGTGAGTGGAATCCTTTTCTAAAGTGTGTGTGGCAGGGACCATCGGCCCCATTCCCGTTCTCCTCTGGATTGTTTTCCTCCTCTACGGCCTGAATGGCTCGAAATGATGATGCCGAAGGTTTCTCCAGTTCGAAAACTGAGGAGTGAAGTGTCTGAACGACCTCTGCCACTCAACCTCACGCCCTCTTTGTCTAGGGCGAATCGTGAGACCCCGGTGGAGACTCGTGGGACTAGAGAACATTAGTTCAGAAACTCCACGCTCCCCTAACCCGCGATCAGGCTGAAAGGGGCACAACGATAACACGCTCTTTAGAGGTTCCTCGGTTTTTACAAATAAAGGCGCCAAGAGGGGTTCGGAACCCAGCTCCTGCCAGCACCCAGGATATCCTCACCAGGTTTCCCTTTTACCTAGCCCCACCGGCGCGTGAACACTGCTCACCTCGCGAGGCAGCGGCACTCGAGTAGAGCGACCGCTATAACTGCAGCGACTTGAGGGATTCTGTTCACAAGCTGGACAGCCAGCCGACAGGCTGTGTACACAGTCGCCATGGCAACAGGACGCTTCCAGAGACTCCGGAAGTACTGTAAGGTGGTGGCGAATCGAAGTCCACATTCCTCCGTTGAAGACACAGGCAAAGTCAGGGCTGAACAAAGAAGACGGAGATGGAGTCAATTAACTTGAAAGGCTCAGAGCAGCTGTATACGCGAAACTGGGATTTAGGTTGTTGGGGGGGGGGGGGGGAAGAAGGCTACGCAGGTATGAACCAGGAAGCGGGGCAGCGAGACTTCCGGTGCAGAGGAATTTGCAAGTACGGTGGCCGCGCAGGCTCGCGGGCTTTCTCCGCGCTCCGAGCTGCCGTCGGCGTGCTCCCTTGCCCCGCCCTGGTTAATGTGAAGCCTACCGGCCAGGCCTGCGCAGTTGCGGCGGCCGGGGAAGATGGTGGAGGACGGCGCGGAGGAGCTGGAGGACTTGGTGCATTTCTCCGTGTCGGAGTTGCCTAGTCGTGGCTACGGCGTCATGGAGGAGATCCGGCGGCAGGGCAAGCTGTGCGATGTGACTCTCAAGGTACCGTGGTCTGGGCGGTGGCTGGCTGAGGGGAAAGCAACCGAGCGGGAAGAAAAAAAGGGGTGGTGGACAGGGGAAGAGAGGTCCAGCGGACTGAGGGTGGAGAGAGGTTAGGGGGGAATAGAGAGGAGAGACAGCGGTGCCAAGCGCAGAGCAGGGGATTGAGGCCAAGTTGGGAGAGGAAAAGAAGCAGCCGTTCAGCCATTGGAAGGAAAGACTGAGAGTTGTGCCGCTGACGCCCTAAGAAAAGGAGACATTGGGGTATCCGCCTCCTTTTCTGTCACACACACAAGAGAAAATGTTCTTATGGCTAGTCTATGAAGGAAGGGGCGGTGGCTGAATCCACATTCCGATGGACACTACTAAAACGTCTTGTCTTGTCATAAAGTCATTTTTTTGTGCTCCTTGAAGTTGGCTGTGCTTTTGTAGAGGCTAAGCCTTCTCTTCGGGAGTCATTGCCTGCCCTTGGCGCTTTTACAATCGGATCTAGAGATCTTTTGATGTGGACTGCTCTGCTCCACACTAGAAAACAACCTACATTCACCACCTAAAGGTCCTGGAGGGCAGGCTAATGGACTGCTTGGGGAGAGGATATATTCGCCACCTGTTCCCTACCAGCATTCTGGTCTGGTGTTCTGTGTTTTGAATCATGCTGGGCTGCTCCTTGATTACACGGCTGAGCCAGGTGGATCCCCTCCAGGTGGGGAGCTGCTGCTTGCCTGTGGGTTTTCCTGCCTGACTTGGCCTGCAAGGCTCTTAGTGTCTGTGCCTGGCGCTCCCTCTTCCTGTTTCAAAACAGCAGAAAGACACAGACACCTTTTAGCTTTTATTTTCTACTTAGTTAAGGAAACTTTGCTTCTCTACGTATTCGAGTCAGACTGCTAAGTAGAGATAGGATGGCTAACAGTTTGGCACTTTAAAAAACAAGAGTCTAAAAATCTGGCTTTGGAGACAAGAGAATTTGCATTAAAATTCTGGCTGTAAGTTGGGCAAGTTACTTAATTTCTCTAAGGTCACCTTTTCCAAATGTGAAGATAAAGATGATTCTTAAATCTCACTATTAGTGAGTATTAAATGGGATATTTGGTATTCTTTGTATGACACCTGTCATAACCTTTTCATCAATCCTGAAAGAAATGGTTTTCTATTAGAGTACTGAAATGGTCTACAAAGGGCTGGGATCTTCCCAGGTAAAAGTCGGAAACCTAGAGGGTTAAGAAAACGAAGCTGGACTAAAGGATGCAGAAGATGACAAGGCCACTAGGAATTTAGACACTGAAGAATGGCTTAATTGTGGCAGTAATATTTGAGATGAGACCAGTGAAAAACAGTAATAAGAAAGAAGTTTTGGGGTAAGATTTAGGCTGTGGACTGGCAGTAGGTTGATTGGGTAAAGGTATTTGCTGCCAAGCCTGACCACCTGAGTTCAATCCCTGGGACCCACAGAGTGGAAGGAAAGAACTGACTCCTGGAAATGGTCCTCTGACCACCACAGGTATGCTGTGGCACACACACACAAGCACACACACACACATGATGAATAAAAATGTCTTTTAAAAGATCTAGGCTGTTCCAGATCGTGGTAGTACATGCCTTTAGACCCAATACTCAGGAGGCAGAGCCAGGCAGATGGGTTTGAGACCAGCCTGGTCTCCAGCATGATTTCCAGGACAGCCAGGTATACACAGAGAAACCCTATCTCAAAACAAACAAACAAAAAGCCTAGGTTAGAACTAGACATGACTGTAGACTCTTCTATAAACAAAAAGCCTAGGTTAGAACTTGACATGACTGTAGACTCTTCTATAAACAAAAAGCCTAGGTTAGAACTTGACATGACTGTAGACTCTTCTATACAGCCTCAGAGAGCTCAATGGTGCTGAGAGCCATAGAAAGGCAAAGCCTACATCTTACTGCTCACAACAAGAGCTGTTCTCATAGTCAAGTCTTTCCTCAAACTTCTGATGAGTCCTGGCTGTTTCCCAGGTAAACCTGCACTGAAGAGCTGGTGAGAGGCTTTTTGGCATGTGATGATTTAGTAACTAGTTGCCCCCATTAGGGTAATGGTTCTTCAATTTAAGCAGGTATTAGAGTCACCCGAGAATTTCCGACTCATAGGTATTGCATGGGCCCTGTCCAGTTCACCAGCGATGCTGTCGTCTCGTACTACATCCCGAGAACCAAGCTATAGAAGAGAAGACCTGTCCTTTCAGAGTATATTCAGAATCAGTGAATCTTCCTTGTATTCAGGGATGCCCCCAGTTACCCAAGTCTGGAGTCACGAGTTCATCCTAATCAGAGGGTAATCCACCTGTTTTTTATTAGGGCAATGACAGAGCAGCTGCCTGCCTGGTCGAGGGACCAGTACTGCCAGTTTGGGGCCTCTCCTCATGACACACCTTCAGAGGAGACTGGTGTTCCTAGTGCTCGGAGCTGGAGGCTTGACCTCCGCATTGCTCAGAATTCTCCATCAAGTCAGGCACTGGCTTTTCTGGTTTTCATCTTGTAATCATTTGTTGATGTTTCTAATCTCTTGCTGTTCTGTATTTGGGAACTCTGCTGTTGTGATGAGAGGCAGTTATGGCAGACTCTGCACGGATCTGCGTCCTGGGTCTGCCACTTCATAGCTGACAGGACTTCAATTCCTTAGATGCTAGTGAGTCAGTCTATTTCTCTGTAAATGGACATCATCACCTACCTGAGTACTGAAGATTCAATTACTTAATGAGCTTCAAACTTCATGTAATAAATGCTCAGTGAATAGTAGTATTTGTGTTTTATTGTTTGTTTGTTTATTGTATGTGTGTATGTGTGTGCCTGGTGCCCTTAGTGGCCAGAGAGGACATTGATCCCGTAGAACTACAGTAACAGATGGGTGTGAATTGCTATGTGGGTGCTGGGAATCAAACCTGAGTCCTTTGGAAGAGCAGCCAGCGCTCTTACCACAGAGCCATCTCTCCAGCCCTTAACAATGATATTTCAAGAGATTAGATCTTAATGTGTTGAACAGGCTGGCCCAAAACTCTTGTGCTCAAGTTGTCTTCTTGCCTTATTTTCCAAGTAACTGGAACTATAGGCACATGCCGTTGCATCTGACTCATTAATAATAATTTAATGATGTTTCCAGAGAAAGTATAAATAAATGTATGTGTTCCATTTGCAGGGTTTTTCTTTGTTTTATTTGTATTTTGTTGTTTGTTTGTTTTCAAGACAGGGTCTCACTATGTAGCTCTGGCTGTCCTGGAACTCACTATGTAGACCTGGCTGACTTTGAACTCACAGATCTGCCTGCCTCTGTCTCCCAAGTGCTGGGATTAAAGGCTATTTGTGTTTGTTTTTTGAGACGTGGTCTCAAGTGTCCTGAGCCAGAATTTGCTAAGTAACTGAGAATGACCTTGAATTTGTGATCCTCTTGTTTTGGGTATTCAGATTAAAGACGAGCCTCACCACACTTGGTCTTAGGGTGCAGTTTCGAATTTATCTGAGTTTATTTATGTTCCTTGCCTGCAAAGAATTTGCAATCAATACACTGCTCTACTTTAAATGCTTGCATTTAACAGTTGAGACCAAGTGCAGAAAGGGCTTGTGCAAGGTCACAGGCTGGATTAGGCGAAAGTAGGGTTAGATGTAATCTCCATGCTCTTGTGTTACTTCTGTGACGGACACAGGCTGCACTGAGTTCAGTTACACGTTTGTGACTTTGAATTAAGCCACATCAGTTCATGTGCACCCACTCTTAACCTACACGTCCTCTTCTTCCCTCTCTCCCCACGGCAGAGTGAGAGTGAACATCCAAGGCTCTTACAGCCTCACAGCTCACTGCTAATGCTTGGACATAGATTCACTTTGCCTTTGGAAATATTTAAATTTAAATTCCTTGGTAACCATTTGGATAGTTAGGTAGGAGTATGGCAGAAAAGAGTAATATATTCATTTTTTTTTAAATGTGTGGAGGTAACACACCTTTAAACCCAGCACTGTGAAGGCAGAAGCTGGCAGATCTCTGTGAGTTCCAGGCTAGAGCTACACAGTGAGACCCTGTCTCTAAACTAATTAATTAATTATTTAAAAATAGAGTAAAGCCCCCTTTCTATTTGTAATAATTTGAACTTCTTATTTCATACCCATGTTTCTTCTCTTTGGCATGAATGGCTAGAAGTTAGTACGGGGCTTTTTGGCAACCTATGGGATGTGACTGAGGAGGTTCTCCTCGTCCCATTTCCTCTCCGTTCCTCCAACAGACACCCAAGGTTAGGCAGTGTGCATCAGCTTCATCTGGGTCCAGCCAGCAGGGCAGAAGCCCCAGCTCCCAGATTCAGGGAGTATTCTCTTCTCCCTCGTGAGATCTCAAGTCAGCAGGTGCTTTGTTTCTGTTTCCCCTCAACTCACACACCCTTCTTCTGTGTTTGTGAAACAGAAGGGGAAGAATATCACCAACCCTGCTTATTTAGTGTTCAGACCTGTAAACCTAAAGGAGAGAGAGGAGGACTGTGTGTGGTGTTTGTGTGGTGTGGGTGGGTGTGGGGTATGTCAGAGTGTGATGTGTGTGTGGTGTGGGTGTGATGTGTGGGTGGGTGTGGGGTATGTGTGAGTGTGATGTGTGTGTGTGTGGTGTGGACATGATGTGTGTGGTGTGGGTGTGATGTGTGTGGTGTAGGTGTGATATGTGGGTGGGTGTGGGGTATGTGTGAGTGTGATGTGTGTGGTGTGTGTGTGGTGTGGGTGTGATGGGTGTGTGTGGTGTGGGTGTGATGTGTGGTATGGGGTATGTGTGAGTGTGTGTGTGTGATGTGTGTGGAGTGTGTGTGGGGTATGTGGGGAGGTCAGAATACAACTTTGTAGAGCTGATTCTCCCATCTTTATATGAATTGTGAGGGTTGAACTCAAATCAGAGGGTCTTGTATGTCCGACATTTGACCTGACAGCCATCTCTCCTGTTCCTGCTAAAGTTTTGAACTAGGATCTGAGAATGTAGCCTCCAGAAAGAAATGCGAAAGACACAGTATTGGAATATTTTCTTTTGATCCACTAAATCCAGGTACAGAACCTTGGCTGAAACTGGCTCTAAGTGCTGCACATGCAAGCCTGGAATCATGCCCTGTTTGTAATAGGAGAGTAGGTGGGGAAGGAAATGAAGTCAGAACTTGTTGGTGCATGCCATTTCTGTTATGTATACTATAGTGTATTACACAGGGATAATCACAGAGCTAGAGTAGCCATGTTAGAAAGAATCCATAGAGGTCTCTATTAAAGCCATTTGTTTGTAGATTGAAAAACCCCGAAGCTTAGAGCTATTAAGGGATTTGTCCGAGGCACAAAACTATTAGCTGAGATCCAGCATAGCTATTTTTGTATGGGTGGAAGCAATGCTTTCACGTCCTCTGTTGACTTACTCACCTGCGCTTTGGATGGCATGAAGCAGAGCAGGATACAACCGACCAACCCATTGTTAGTGTCGCCTGTGAGCGCGGATGGCAGTGATGTGAATGTGTCTGAATTCACACCCCAGAGTGGTGTGAGTGTGTCTGAATTCACACCCCAGAGTGGTATGAGTGTGTCTTAATTCACACCCCAGAGTCGTGTGAGTGTGTCTGAATTCACACCCCAGAGTGGTGTGAGCGTGTCTGAATTCACACCCCAGAGTGGTGTGAGTGTGTCTGAATTCACACCCCAGAGTCGTGTGAGTGTGTCTGAATTCCACACCCCAGAGTGGTGTGAGTGTATCTGAATTCTATACCCCACATCTGTTGCAGTAGAGAGGAAAATGAAGACCTTTTCTGTTTTATAATTATAAATTCTTTTTTGGGGCTAGGGGTGGGGAGGCTTTGAGACAGTCCCACTCTGTACTCGGGCTGCCCTGAAACTCGCTGTGTTGCCAGGACAGCCTCAGACTTGATCTTCCGGCCTCAGCCTCTAAGTACTGAAATTGTGGATGAGAGCTGTCATGACCAGTTGTAGACATATGTGTTGGATTCCTTATCGTATACAGAAATGTAAACTTCTGAATACTCACTGAATAGTTGATTCGCAAGACTTTCTCCAACCTCTCTGTTCTTTTAAAGTAGGTAGAGGAGCAGGGCACTTGTGGTAAGAATTTGGTACTCATCACAAGCTTACTTTTGCTTAGGTGTCGTGGCTCTTGCCTGCAATCCCAGCACTAGAGGATGGACACAAATTCAAGGCCAGCCTGGGCTACTTAGTAAATTCCAGGCTATTCTGGACTGCAACATGATACTGTTTCAAAGCAATAGGGAAAGGGAGAGAGGAGGGGGAGAAAGGGTTTTGATCTCTTTCACATTTGAATTGCATTATGGATACTGCTGTTACCATTTGGACACTGACTAAGCAGATGAGAGAGAGAGAGAGAGAGAGAGACAGAGACAGACAGACAGACAGACAGACAGACAGACAGCATACACACAGTGCTGCCTGAGATCCAGGATTGTGGAAAGTTGGAGGAGCTGCAGCCTGGAAAACCTGTTACCTGCAGAGTGAATTCCATGGGACTCATCCTGACGCTTCTCGACCATGGCTGGGTGAATGTCAGAAGCCCATGGTTAGGGATACTTTTAATTGTAGATAGTTCCTTTAATATTTTGTACATGAGACTTCTTTGTTTGCTCCTTAGCCACACCTGGTTTAGCTTGATGAAGGGAGAATGAAATCATATTGTTTTTTAACGATGTATTCCCAGACTTTCCTAATTTCCAAGCATGGCCCCCACCTTCCCTGCTTTGAACTTGCTGACTCTTGTCATTCTCGTTGTCTCTTTGGCGTGGAACCATCCAGCGTCTCTGCGATTAGTTTATGTGCCAGCAGAGCCATAGGGCGAATACCCAAACAGCTGACTGCATCATCACCTATTCCAGTTGGGAACAAAATGAATGAACCAAAATGTGTGTGAACCGCATGTTAGCAATCCTAGTCGGTATTGGGGATTTGCAGGTGATAGTTTCATTGTGACTACTCAAGCAGCTGTGCACAGAACACGTAAGAACTGGCGTGGCTGTGTTCAGATAAAACTGTTGACAAAGGCAAGTGTGAAACAAACACAATTAGCTCTAGCTTATCGGCCTGGTGTGTTTAATGTAGAGCTGAAGTTTCTGGAGTGGGTTATGATCGCAGTTGCTTTGTAACCCCCCGTACAGTGTCTATAGATGAGAAATTTCTCTTACTAAAGTGTGTGGCTGAGGGGCTAGGGATGGTGTTCAGCTCTAGAACACCCTCTTAGCTTGGGCGGGGGGGGGGGGGGGAGGCTGGTTTCCGTCTCTAGTACCAGAGAAAGAAAAGCAGTAAAGATGACTTTGTGAAAAATTCTCCATTTCCAGGCTACTGCAGGTGAACCCGAATCTGTTGTTCTGGTTGGTGAATGAATAACCCATCTAGGAGAAGTTACGATTAAAACTTGAATTTTGTTAGTAAAGTCTTATATCTCTACTGGAGCATGCGGCTGAGTATTTTTAAATTGTTAATAAAAGGCTCCAGACTTCTTTTCTGTCTTGAAGCTGGGGAGACCAAGGTACTTGCAGAATAACAGGTCATTATTGGCATAAAGTGGTTAAAATGGGGCTAGGGAGATAGCTTAGTTGGTTAAGTGTTTGGCTTGTAAGTCTAAGGACAAGTTTGGTTTCCAGAACCAAAGGCTTGTTACATGCTGTATATGGTTACATGCTGTAACATGCTATATGTGTTACATGCTGTACATGGTGGTGTAATCCAAGCACTGGGGAAGCAGAGACAAATGGATATCTGGGGCTCACGGGCAATTATCCTACCCTAATTGGCAAGTTCCAGGCCAGTAAAAGACAGTCTCCAAAAAAGGAGTGGGCAGTACCTGAGGAGTGACACCAAAGGTTGTCCTCTTACATGCCTGTGTACACACGTGCACACCCCATTCATACACATGCACATACATCCACGCCTGTGTACACACATGCACACCCTGTTCATACACATGCACATACATCCACGCCTGTGTACACACATGCACACCCCATTCATACACACGCACATACATCCACGCCTGTGTACACACGTGCACACCCCATTCATACACATGCACATACACACCAAATAAAGTGCTTTTAGTTTTTGTTTTTGTTTGTTTTAAGATAGAGTCTGGGGCTGGAGAGATGGCTCAGTGGTTAAGAGCATTGCCTGCTCTTCCAGAGGTCCTGAGTTCAATTCTCAGCAACCACATGGTGGCTCACAACCATCTGTAACGAGGTCTGGTGCCCTCTTCTGGCGTGCAGACATACACACAGACAGAATATTGTATGCATAATAAATAAATATTTAAAAAAAAAAAGATAGAGTCTGATTCTGTAGTTTAGGCTGATCTAGACCTCACTATGTAGCCCAGGTTGGCCTTAACAGTTCTTTTCTTCAGTTTCGTGAGTTCTGAGGTTATCAGCATTAGCTACATCCTCAGCTCAAAAAGTTTTTTGAGACATATATATTTATTTTGAGACATACTCTATCTTTCCTTTCCTTTCCTTTTTTGAGACAGGGTTTCTCTGTGTAGCCCTAGCTGTCTTGGAACTCACTCTGTAAACCCAGGCTGGCCTCAAACTCACTAAGATCCACCTGCCTCTGCCTGTCAAGTGCTGCGATTAAACCCTCCTGAGTGCTGGGATTAAAGATACTTTTCATTTAAGAGTTTAAAATAGGGCTGGAGAGATGGCTCAGAGGTTAAGAGCACTGACTGCTCTTCCAGAGGTCCTGAGTTCAATTCCCAGCAACCACATGGTGGCTCACAACCCTCTGTAATGAGGTCTGGCGCCCTCTTTTGGCCTGCAGGCATACATGGAGGCTGAACACTGTGTACACAATAAATAAATAAATAAATAAATCTTTAAAAAAAAAAGAGTTTAAAATACATTCATTTATTATTGTAGAAGGGGCAAGAACATGTCTCAGAGTACATGGTCAGAGGATGACGTGTGGAAATCATTTCTCCAGTCTACCTTATTGAGTACCGGGAACAGAATTCAAGATGTCAGATTTGACAGCAGATGCCTTTACTCACTATTTCATGAATCTTTTTCTTTTCTCTTTTGATATAACCTCACTATGGAGACTGAGCTAAGTTCAAACTCAGGATCAATATTTATAGTGCTTTGTGACACCAAAGCAAAATTTGCCTTGGATCCAAATACAACGATCAAAACCATTTCATACTAAGAAATAATCTCGCCCGCTCTTTGTGAACTTGTGATGGGCTTGTTATCCTTCATTGTCAACTTGACTAGATTTGGAATCACCCAATGGATTCCTGGGGCTCCAAATGGGTATCTGGGGCTCACTGGCAATTATCCTACCCTAATTGGCAAGTTCCATAGCCAATTTGAGAGGCTAGCCTGGACTATGTGAGACCTTTCCTCAAAAAAAAAAAAAAAAAAAAAAGAAAAGAAAAGAAAAATTGAAACACAAATTATATTAGCTCAGCTCTAAGGTCACTTTAAAAGAATTGCCTTCTGGGATGGGGAGATGGCTCAGCGGAAATATATTTGCTGTACAAGCATGAGGACCTAATTTGGATCCTCAGAACCCACATGAAACCTGGTCACATTATATGCCTGTAACTCCAGGGATAAGTGGTGGCGTTAGAGGGACCCTGGCCATCTATTGTAACTGAAATAACAGCTTATTATCTTGGGAACTGGAGAGATGACTCAAGAGTTAAGAACACTGTTGCATTTGTAGAATGCTTGGATTCAGTTCCCAGCACCCACATAGTGACTCACAACCATTTTAATTCTAGTTCCATAGGATCCAACATTTTTCATCTTTGGGCACCAGGCATGCACACAATACACAGGCATGCATGCAGACAAAATACTCATACACACATAAAATAAAAAATAAAGAGTTCCAGGCCAGCCAGGGCTACATAGTGAGACTCTGTCTCATTGACGATGATGATGATGATATAGCACTAATAATTTTTTAAAAAGACCCTGTCTTTAAAAAACAGTGCAAAAGCAATCAAGGAAGCCTGGCGGTCTTGGTGCATGCCTTTAATCCCAGCACTCGGGAGGGAGAGACAGGCGGATCTCTGGGAGTTCTAGGCCAGCCTGGTCTACAAGAGCTAGTTCCAGGACAGGCTCCAAAGCTACAGAGAAACCCTGTCTTGAAAAACCAAAAAAAAAAAAAAAAAAAAAAGGACATCCTGGCATTAACCTTTGGCCTCCACTTATACCAGCATGGGCAAGTGCACCTGGATACACACCTCTACACACATGCATATACTGTACACACAGATTAATTTAACATGGTCTCACTCTGTAGTCCTAACCTAGCCTAGAACTCACTATAGACGAAGCTGGCCTTGAACTCACAGTGATCCATCTGCCTCTGTTCCCTACTACTCTTCGTTAAAGGTTAAAGGTTAAAGGCCTTCCCTACCTCACCCACCTCGTAAAACATTGACTTCAAAGAGATGGCATATTTAAATGATACATGCTGTGAGCTTATTCTTTGTGACCGATTTATACAATCTAAGTGTCCTGTTACCATGGTAGAGCTATCTAGTGATCACCAAAGTGTGCCGTGGTAGCAAGTCTTCCATGTAGCAGTGCATTGGAATAAGTTATCCATTGAACTTTCATCTCCAGATTTGTATCTCTTTCTTTCCGTTTGTCCTGTGCCTCCTTCTACTCATTATGTCTGAATGAACCCTGTTGCCCTTCTCCACAAATACTGTACCGCTGAGCTACATCCGCAGTGCCAGCCTCTTGCCCTCTCCCTCTGTAGTTTCCTTTGCTCAGGGATGACAGATCACCCATCTAATTGTACCCAGTTAAAACTCAGGAATTGGCTTTAGCTTATGTTCATTCATTATTCCTTGCCGCCTTTGTTTGGTTTGGTTTTTCAAGACAGTGTTTCTCTGTGTAGCTTTGGCCATCCTGGAACTCACTCTGGCCTTGAACTCAGAGATTTTCCTGCCTCTGCCTCTGTAGTGCCGAGATTTAAGTAAGGTATGCGCCACCACTGCTTGGCGTGTTTTAAGATTCATGTTTTATTTGTGCGTCTGTGCATACACATGTGTATGTAGGTACCTGTGGGAGCCAGTAAGATCCCTGAAGCTGGGATCACAGGCATTTGTGAGCCACTGGATGTGGGTGCTAGGAACTGAACTCCTGTCTTCTCTAAGAACAGCAAACACTCTGTAACAACTGAGCGATTTTCCCATCCCCTCTTTTTTGTTTCTTCAGATGAGATTTCATTGTGTCTCAGGTTACCACTGTTAGAGGCAGACACCACCAACCACAGCTTTAGCCTCTATATGTATTTGTGGTACTTTTTTCTTTACAATAGTAGTTATGTGATTATTTATAGTTTTTTGAATATTTATAGTCCATGGAAGCAGGGTTTGAAACTGAATTGTTTTTACCAACATATCTATATAATAGATGTTCATAGTTTGTAAAGGTCTGAAGTTATTTTTTTACCAACATATTTATATAATAAGTGTTCATAGTTTGTAGAGCTCTGAAGTGTATTTTTTACGAACATATTTATATAATAGGTGTTCATAGTGTGTAGAGGTCTGAAGTCTTTTTTTTTTTTTTTTTTTTTTGGGAGTTCTCTCCTTCCACCTTGTTTTGAAGCAAGGGTTTCTCTTACATCTGCTGTTGCACTGTGGGTTCCAAGCTCACTGCCCACTAACTTGTAGGGAATTCTCCTGTCCAGGCCATCCCTCTCCCTGTGGCAGTGCTAGGATTACAGATGCTCATGTTATACCTCTGGGTTTTACATGGGTTCTGGGTGTTGAACTTAGGCCATCAGTCTTATACAGCATGTGCTTGATAAACATTTGCTATGTCATCTTGCTGGCCTTCCCGGAGAATTCTTGTAGAATTTAAGAAATGATCATTGTGTATCCAACAGATTGACATGTGTGCATACACACGCCCGTGTGAGGGCGCACACACACACATGTTCAGCTCTCTGATCCTGTTCTGCTTTCTGGGTGGCTTCCATTTTACTCAGCAGATTGGTCTCTGTCTTCCGTTTTCATGCAAGGTCTTTGTGAATGTGAGCTTGTGCTCACAGTAGGACAGCAAGCACTACAGCAAGAGACTGCTCTGAACATCCCATAGTGATGAGTACCTGAAGAAATTAAAGCTGAGCGCGGAGACTGAGAATGCTGCTTTTGTCCGAGAGGCCAGAGCAGCCTCTCTGGATAGAGATCTACCAGCTGGGAGTAATTCATCACAGAGCAGAGGGGTGTGTGTAGCAGAAGGACGAATAACCACGGGCAGAGGCAGGCACATGTTCGTTATTTTGTGGACCCTGCAGGGAGCTGGCATGATAAGAATAGAATAACCAAAAAAGAAAGAGGAAGTACATGAAGTCAGCCAAGGTTCCTCTCTTTCCCACTTGGCCTAATTCTTTGCTTAAAACTATGACTCTTTAAATACCTTTTGCATGGCTAGGAACGTAGCTTAGGGTAGAGCATGTATCCAGCATGCCTCAGGTCCTAGCTTCAATCCCAGCACCTTTACAAATAAATGAATGAAGCCAAGCAGTAATTATTCACTAATCTGGAAGCCAGGGCAGAGTGTTAGGGGTAAACCTGTAGCATAAAAGGTAGAATTTGTCTTCCCCAGTTCCTGAAGAGAACACAGAATTATTTATTTATTTATTCATTTGTTTTTTTTGAGACAAAGTTTCTCTGTAGCTTTGGAGCCTGTCCTGGAACTCACTCGGTAGACCAGGCTGGCCTTAAACTCACAGAGGTCCGCCTGTCTCTGCCTCCCGAGTGCTGGTGTGTGCCACCACCTTTCCGGCTTGAGCAGAGAATTGTAACAGCACTTTCTTTCCTTCTGTTCAGGGAGATGGCGGTAATAATCAGAGCAAGAACAGCTAATTCTTGAAGGCAATCTTTTATGTTTTTAATTTACTTCATTTCATTCATGTGTGTGTATGGTTGCATTTGTGTGTGCCCCTGCATGTGTGCATACATACGGAGGTCAGAAGTCTACAGTAAGCATCTTTCTCAGTTGTTCTGCATTCACCCTCACTGAACTGGAGCTGGCAGCTGGGTGGGCTCCAGGGATCCTCCGGTCCTGCCTCTCCAGGGTTGAGATTCCAGACACGTGCCACTTCACCCTGGGTTTTCTGTGGTTCTGGGGATCTGAACTCAGGTCCTTGTGCTGTGCTACAAGCTCTTCACCCCTGAGTCATCCCCAGGGGTGGAGCAGAACTCTATGCATTAGCGCTTCCAAGGTACCTCTGCCTTATTTTGGGTAAATCCTGTCTTGCTGCTGTTGTTGTTTTGTTTACTTTTTAGACTAACTTGTAAGTTTCCACACTGGGAAGAGGTAGTGGGAAATGCAGAAGAAGCAGGTGGTGGCCAGTGTTCAGGAGGGTTTAGGAGAGGGCTGCTGGTAGAAATGACTGACTACTCTAAGCAGCTCACGGAAATCCTCCTCAGCCCCTGCTGACTCCAGCAGGCAGAAGGCGCTTATGGACTTGTGGTGCCTGGCAGACAGCCCCAGCCAAGGCTTCTAGAGCTGCCAGCTGTGTTTTTAGTCCTCAGAGGCTTTCCACTCACCCCTCTTGCTCCTCTCTCCTAGTGGCCCACAGTCTCCTGCAGTAAGTAATTGGCTGTCTGTGGTCTGTGCTTCCTGCTCTGAAATTTCCAGACACATCTGTTGGGCAGGGTCATGTCCACGCCTCAGGGCCCCTTTCATCTTTTCTCCAGGAGAAAGAAAGCACCAAGCCTTCCCCCACTCTGCTGAGCAGCGCTTTGCTTTGCGTGTTTCTCTCTGAAGCAAGGTCTCAAACTGTCTGTGTCACAGATGACCTTGAACTCAGGATCCTGCCACCACCTCTCAGGTGTTGTGTGTGTGTGTGTGTGCAGCCATTGGGGTCCTAGAGCACTCTGCATTTGTGTTTAATGTTCTCTTGTGGTCACAGGTTCACATGCCCCTCTCCCTGCCAACCATGTGTTTCAGTTTGGAAATGACCCATGTTTTCTTTTTCCTTTTGCCCTGTCCTAACATACTGGGTGGTTAGTAAAGCTGGTGTAGCTAATCACTTCCTCTTCTAGTGTCCCTTCAATAGAAGGCAACTTTTGACTGTTGTTATTAGACCAATAGCATCAGCATTGCTTAGAAGCCTGTTTGAAATGCAGAATTTTCAGGCCAGCTCAAGCCTCCTGAACTGGATCTAGTGATGCTCTCGTGCTGTGCACAGAAAGCCCTGGCACTCTGCTCCTGCTGTCCTTTTTTGTTTTGTTTTTTTTGTTTTGTTTTGTTTTTGTTTTTTTTTTTGTTTTGTTTTGTTTTGTTTTTGTTTTTCAAGACAGGGTTTATCTGTAGCTTCAGAGCCTGTCCTGGAACTTGCTCTTGTAGACCAGCCTGGCCTCAAACTCACAGAGATCCACCTGCATCTGCTTCCCGAGTGCTGGGATTAAAGGTGTACACCACCACTGTCCGGCTTGCTCCTGCTCTCTTAACTGTAGGTGTGTAGGTATGTTTGCTCTTCTCTTCTAGAGGGTGAGCTCTGCAAGCATCTGAACCTCCCTTAACCTCCTGTCTTTCTTTGAATGTTTGCCATGCTCAGAAGTCTTTGCTGGATTAGCCCACAGGGCCGAGGTGTTCTGTTTGTGATGTGCCTCAGTTAGCACACTATCCAAGTACACTCGCTTGTGCGTGGTGCTTGGCTAGCTGTGCAAGGGGCAGCGTGCACTGAATGAGGCCACCTTAGATTGATAAATACATGACTGGGGAGATGTAACCAGCAGCCTGGAGGAAACACAAGAGTGGCACTTAGAATATGGACATTTGTGCCTGTTTCATGGAAAAGAATGCTATGTGATTGGTACATTGAAGAATCAGTAGACCTTAGATAAGGTGGGAAGAGGTGTTCTGGGCTGAGGGAGAGAGAGGCTGTGCAAAGGCCTAGACGTGAAAGTAACATCAGGTTTTAGTGGAGCAAGGTACAAGGTGAGAGGGACGTAGGATGGGAACTTGAACTCTCATGATGGGACTCTGAGGTGGTAAGAAATAGCTTCTGATCACGTGATCTTGGTCTGGTCAGATGTAGTGATTCCTAAGTATTCTGCCCTCCTCTCCCTCCCTCTCCTCTCATTCTATCCTGTTGAGTATGGGTGGTGAGATCTCATGGGAGGCTTCAGAAGGGCTGGGGCTATGCTTAAATGTTTTAACCAGTTCTTTATGTGGGAGTATAGTCCCACATGTCATGGCCAACTGGCCAACCTCTTTCTCCCTGCCTTCCCGAGTTTCTACACAATGGCGTCCATAAAGAGAAAGACTAAAGCTTCATCAATAGTTCAGAATGTTCCTGCTTTCTTTTAGTTTTTTGTTTTGCAAAACAGAGTTTCTTTGTGTTGCTCTGGCTATCTTGGAACTCGGCCTGTAGTCCAGACTGGCCTCAAACTCAGAGGTCCACCTGCTGGAATTAAAGGTGTGTGCCTCCATGACCCTCCCCACTTTGGTGGAATGTACTTTGAAACACTGCTAAAACCTCAGGCTGAACCTAGTGTATTCGAAAACGCTTGCCAGCAGTTTTCCAGCCCTGTGGGTTTCTGAGGACTGGTCTCATTTTTCCTTATGGTGAGCTGGGCATTGTTCCTCTGTGAGTGTTCTGGGCTGGTGAGCAGATCACCAGCACTGAAGAGAAAGGACCATCCCTTCTTTCTTGACAGTTTCTTACACACTAGCCTGTAAGAAGCCGCTCTGAACAAAGCAGCTAGCGTAGCTCGTTTATTTCCTCAGGACTGAGTGCATTGTAGCCTTGAAGTCAAGCTGCCCCAGCCTGACCCTTGCCGTGCCAGCTGGTTTCAGATGACGATGGAGAGCGGCACTGTCTAAACTGTGCCACCTTTACCTCCCACTTCAGTGAGAGCCCACCAGTCTGGAGTCAGAGTGGGGCAGTTAAAAAGATGATTTGTTGACAGTTCTATTACCTGTCTCAGATGTAGGGCTTTTTATGAAATAAGCTTTAGGATTCATTAGGTACACTTATATATGAACCGCATGTTGTGGGCTAGATACAACCCTTCCTATGCGGGAAGAACATTGAGCCAGGTGGAGGTGGAGGGATATTCATAAGGGATAATACCGCGTGTGCGGAGGCTCGTACCACTGCCACGCAAAGAAGAGCACTGACTGCCTAGAGATCATGGGCAGCCTCAGAGCATTTGAGCTGAGTCTAAAGCTGCAGAGTAATCCACTAGGGAAGAAAACTGTGAGGTAAAGATCCAGGCGGAGGAGACAGAGACATTTTGGGGAATTTCTAGCAGCTTAAAGGAGAGTTATGGAGGTGGGTAGAATTGAGTAAAGCAGATAGGGTAGGTGAGGTTTATGCCCCAAATGATGGGAATTGATATGAGCAGACACAATTACACATTGAGTGTACTCATCCAGAAACTTCTAGATTGCCTCATTGGCTCAGAGGGTGAGAAGCCTGGCCGACTGAGTCTGATGGCTGGGATCCCCTTGGTGGAGATGATCCCCGGGAGCTGGAGTTAAAGGGGGCTGTGAGCCACCTAACATGGGTGCTGGGAACCAAGCTTGGGTCCTCCGAAAAGCAGCAAGTGTCCTTAACCACTTGGCCGTCTCTCCAGATGCCCTTCTTTTTGTTTCATTGTTGCTCAGGTTGGTCTTTACCTGTTGGGCCCAGGTAATTCTCCCGCCTCATCCTCACATGTGTCTGGAACTACAGGTGGTACCCCCACAGCCAGCTTTAGTTATTCTTCACCTTTCACTGAACAGCATTGCGCCTGGAGTCACAGCAGGTGTGGCACTTTAAGAATAGCTTTCTTCACACGGCACAATGCCTTAGAAGTCCGCCCAAGTTGATTGTGCTGACAGATTTTCTTTCTTCATATTTCTGAGTAGCATACGGTGATCTGTTTAATCATTTACTTAAGGATATTTTCATTTTTGACTAATCCAAATAAAGCCGTGGACCTTACATAAAAGATTATGCATTAGTATAGTTTGCTCTCTTTCTCTCTTCTCTTTCTATACATGTCCAAGAGTACAATAGCTGTGTTATATGGTAACTGTGTAGAAGAAATTGCCAACTTCTTTTCCAAAGTAGCTGTGCTTAGATGAGCATTGACGTGTGTTGATGAGAACTCCAATGTATCACTGTGTCAGTAGACTATAGTGCCCGGTTGTTTGGCCGTACACCGCTGCTGTGAAAATACTTTTAGTGTAATTAACATTTTAACCAACAGACTCCATACAACGGCTGACCTTTCAATAGTGCAGGTGGCCCCTCATCAGATCAGTTTAAAGTTTCATTTTTTTAGATTTTTGTTGTTTTTGTTTTTTTAAGTCATCAGTGTAGGTAAGACTCAGGCTGGAAGAGGTCCTCAGATCCCTAGAAACTGGAATACAGATGGTTGTGAATTCACCTGATGTGTGTATTGGGAACCAAAATCGGGTCCTTTGTAAGAGCAGTACGTGCTCTTAACCACATAACCACCTCTCCAACTTCCATTTTGAAGTGTTGTTTTTTTTGTTTTTTGTTTTTGTTTTTTTTTTTGATTTTTTGAGACAGGGTTTCTCCGTAGCTTTTGGTTCCTGTCCTGGAACTAGCTCTTGTAGACCAGGCTGGCCTCACAGAGATCCGCCTGCCTCTGCCCTTCTGAGTGCTGGGATTAAAGGCGTGCGCCACCACCGCCCGGCCTCCATTTTGAAGTTTTAAGAGCAAAACTTTAGGCTTCCCCAAGAAACTGTGCTGCTTCAAGATTGCAAGAGGGCTGGAGAGGTAGCTCAGTTATAGAGACCGCCTTCTTAGTGTGTGCAAGTCCATAGGTTCAATTCCCAGTACAACACAAGAAGAACAAAAGTAGATTTCATTTTCCTGGGTTCAGTCCTCAGCACTGCAGGGATGGGGCAGAAATTACAAGATAGAAATGGGTCTGAATGTCTTACCTGCTTGCCCGCCCCACACATTCAGACTCAAGAAAAAGAAGCACTGAATAGGGCTAGAGAGGTGGCTCCGAGGTTGAACGGGCACTGTTCTTGCAGAGGTTGAACAGGTACTGTTCTTGCAGAGTGCCCAGTTCAGTTCCCACATCCTCATGAGGTAACTCTAGCTCCAAGGAAACATGATACTTCTAGCCTTTGTGGGCATCTGCATTTATGTGCATGTGCGTGCGCACGCGCGCACACACACACACACACACATTTAAAAAAACTGTAGGGACCAAGTTCGATTCCCATCTATAATGAAATCTGGTGCCCTCTTCTGGCATGCAGGTGTACATGCAGAACACTCATACATAATTAGAGTTTTTGTTTTTTGTTTTTTTGTTTTTTTTTTAAAAAAGAATGTAATATTGAACTGAGTATGGTGACGTATGCCTATAATCCTATCACTTGGGAGACTGCGTCAGGAGAATTACTGTGAGCTGAAGGCAGCCTGAGCTACTTGGTGAGTTGTAGGACCAGCTAGGGCTATAGCAAGACCCTGTCTCAAAAGGCAAAGGCATGGTGGTAAAACCTATAATCCTAGCACTTGGGAGACCAAAGAAGTCTGTGGTTGGTCTTAGTTACACTGCAAGTTCAAGGTCAACTGGGACTACCAGAGACTGTTTAATGAAGGGCAGTGTAAAGGCCTTTATTTTAGGCTCGGCTTATTTGCATCTACAAAGAAGCAGGCATTTTGTGTAGAATCAGTGTTGAAGTCTACAGACCACAGGTCATTTTTGTTGATTCAGCTAAGAGAGCCCATGAACACCAGCAGGAGGTCAGGAGTGATGAGGTTAGGGATATTTGTTTTTAGTGGAGCACATACAGATTTACTAAGGGAAAGTGAGAACAGCAGCTGGGAGAGGTCCTAGGGGAGGAATCCCAGGGTGTGTGTGGGATCTTAAATAAGAATCACCACTTCCTCCTTTCTGGAGGATGTGTTCACTTCCTTCTCGGGACTCTAGAGCAAATGCTTTCTGTAGAAGGGCAGATAGTAACTATTTTTGGCTTTGTAGGCCATTGGTCACTCAGAGCTACTGAACTTTGCCCCTGCGCAGGGTACCTGCTTAGTGCGTGCGAGACCACAGGACACAGCACACGCAGCACACAGCACACACAGGACACACCACACAGCACACACAGCACCACACAGTACAAAGCACACAGGACACAGCACACAGCACACACAGGACACAGCACACAGAACACAGCACACAGGACACAGCACACAGAACACAGCACACAGCACACACCAACAGCACACAGAGCACCACACAGTACAAAGCACACAGGACACAGAACACAGCACACAGGACACAGCACACAGCACACAGGACACACAGTACACAGCACACACAGCACACAGCACACACAGCACCACACAGTATACAACACTCAGTACACAACACACAGTACACAGGACACAGCACACACAGCACCTCACGGAAAGAAAACAAAGTATGAGCATAGTATAGGCAATGTGTGATGCTGAAATCTGAGTGTCTTTCCACTTCGGTGTCCAGTCTTTGAGGAAACAACTGGCAGAGCCGCTAGGGAGGCTGGGTTTATTCCCTTCACGGTTTCAGGCCTTCATGGTAGGGAGGGTGTGACAGAGCAGAACTGCTCACCTCAGGGTACACAGGAAGCAGAAAATGGAGGAGGAAGGGGCAGCCAAGACATCCCTGGGAACACACTCCTGCACACACTTCCTCTAGTTAGGCCTCATCTCAACTTCCAGAACCTCCTCAGAGAGCACCATCAGCTTGAGACCAAGCCTTCCGCACGTGAACCATGGGCGATGCTTCCTGACCAGACCTTAGCATCTGGAAATGTTAGTCTTCTTTTAGCTTTTACACCTCGCCATGTAAAAGTGTAAAAACTGTTCTTTTCTCATAGGCCATACACTGGAACAGGAGGTGGGGCAGATCTGACCCTCAGCACACCGTTTGGCAGCTTCTCCATGAAAGTCATAAAATAATGCCCATAAAATATCCTTTTGGGCTGGAGAGATGGCTCAGCGGTTAAGAGCATTGCCTGCTCTTCCAAAGGTCCTGAGTTCAATTCCCAGCAACCACATGGTGGCTCACAACCATCTGTAATGAGGTCTGGTGCCCTCTTCTGGCCTTCAGGCATACACACAGACAGAATATTGTATACATAATAAGTAAATAAATAAATATTAAAAAAAAATATAGCCAGGACCATGTGTGTCTGTATGCCAACATGCTCCTGCCATGATAATGGACTAAACATTTGAAAATGTTTCTAATAAATAAATGTTAAAACGGGCTGGAGAGGTGGTTCAGCGGTTAAGAGCACTGGCTGCTCTTCCAGAGGTCCTGAGTTCAATTCCCAGCAACCACATGGTGGCTCACAACCATCTGTACTGAGATCTGGTGCCCTCCTCTGGCATGTGGGCATACATGGAGGCAGAATGTTGTATATATAATAAATAAATCTTTTAAAAAAAATATCCTTTTAATTTATCTATCAAGGATTGTTGTGCATGGTTTTAACTGTTTTGCAGATGTTAACTAATTGAATTGAATCCTCACAACCCCTGAGAGAGGTACTGTTTTCCCTATTTTACAAATGGATAATTAAGGCACACAGATGTAGTTAGATGGGACCTTGATTTGAACCTGATAGTTTGTCTCCAGAATGTATATTTGTTTGTTTGTTCTTTTTCCAGATAGGGCCTTATTATGTAGCCCTGTCTGGGCTGGAACTTGGTATATAGACCAAGCCAGCTTTAAACCTGGTAATTCACCTGTCTCTACCTCAAGTGGTAGGATTAAAGGTTGTGTCATCATGCCCAACTATTCTTATCTACCACGATATGCTGGGTTTTTTTTTTTTTTTTTTTTTTTTTTGGTTTTTCGAGACAGGGTTTCTCTGTGGCTTTGGAGCCTGTCCTGGAACCAGCTCTGTAGACCAGGCTGGTCTCGAACTCACAGAGATCCGCCTGCCTCTGCCTCCTGAGTGCTGGGATTAAAGGCGTGCGCCACCACCTCCCGGCCCACCATATGCTGTTTTACCTAAAACATCTTATATTTACCCTCTTTCTAGCTTAGTTTTGAAATTTAATCTGCCTCTATGGCTTCTCATTTATGTGTTTGTTCATTCATGTATGTGTGTATTTGGTAATGGGATTGAGCCTAGAGCCACCAGCCAGTTCCCAAATAGCCACATGGAGACTTATTAATTATGAAAACTTGGCCAATAGCTTACGCTTGCTTCTAACTAGCTCTTATAACTTAAATTAACCCATTTCTGTTAATTTACTTTCTGCCCCATGGCTTTATCACCTTTGCTCTGTACTGCCTACGCTGCTTCCTCTCAATTCTGGCATCTTCCTGTGTCTCTGCCCTTCTTCTCCTTCACAATATTCTTTCTGTTCTAAAAATCGTGCCTAGCTATTGATCATTTAGCTTTTTAATAAACCAAACAGTGTAAATGAATATTCCACAACATTTCTCCCTTTTGTCTAAATAAAAAGGAAAGGTTTTTAACTCTAACACAATAAAACTATAAACAATAAGAACAAGTATCGGGTAAGAATTACATTTACAATGTCTAGTCCATTTGTATTTGGCATATTTGGAAAAATACTCCATTATTTATTCTATCTTGATGAGTCCAAAGCTCTGTACCTAATTTACCTTCCATCATAACTAAGGAAAACTACAACTGTTACCCCCTATTCTTCAACCCCATTAAAGATCCAAGAAGGATAAAATAGTACTTGAATAAACAGAAAATGCAGAGCAAGCAACTTTCAAAACTAAGAAATGACAGAGACATCTCGCTGCCTGGACAGTCGCCCCAAGGCTCCTCTGCAACATTGGAGCATCCTTCTTCAGCCTGCAGGCCTAGAATAGCTGACAGACTTTTCTGTGAAGCATGAATTTTGAAGGACTGTCCTACCCTGTCTGGACAATTTTGGCAGTCACTTTTCTTTGTGTCCTGCTGGTCCAGTTTGGACAGCATACTGTCAGCAGTCAAGACAAAGGCAGTTTCTTGTCCAAATAGCTAGCTTTGCCACAAAGAAAGTAAACTCCATATGGAGGTGCCCATCATCAACTTTTGAAGTAAATTGGTGCTACCAGGAGCAGAAATGTGTGTCACAAAAAGCCTTATGTTACTAAACATCTTAAATGCCATATTCTGTAGGTCTCTGAATCATTTGAAGACCACCTATCTATCATATATATATACATATATATATGTTTGATCTTGAAAACATACCTAATATGACTACAAGTTTGATTGCTATAGAAGACTAACTTACTAACCTGCATTTTAAAAATTATCTTAAACAGTTTGTAATAATAGCTTTCAAGAACTAGAACTTTATGTTATATTTTTAAATGAGCTGCACAGGTACAATACCTTAAACAAGAATATAAACACATATACAAAATAACATAAATTTGTATCAATATACAAAAAATCCATAACAGTGTAAAATATTTGAGATGAAGAGTTGTCTTTATCCTATTTTCCTACATCCCCACTAACAATCATCCTTGATCCATGGAATGACTAAAAACCACCCACCCCACCTCTTGGGAATGTGGGCATTATGTCCTCTAGACTGCTTCCTGTTGTCTGGGGATGATGGAATCCCCAGGGGACCCTGAGAAAATTGAGATAATGGTCATTTCCGAAGAATACTCGCTATAACATTTGTTGTTCAGTCTCTATGTACTGGGAAAGTTCAAGGCTTATCTGAAGTCCTGTCTGGAATAGTCTGTGAGGCTGGACCACCTCAGCTAGCAGCCTTGAAGTTGTTCTGAATGCAGAACTCAGAGGAAACTGCAACAGAGGCACTCTGAGAGACTGGAGAACTTGATTTTTGTTGGTGTCTAGTTCTCTTGCTCTAAAAACACAAGCTTTCAAAGATAATACACATTTGTGCATTAACACAAGTTATTATACACAAGTGCATATTATCACAAGCCTACCAAATATGACTTTTTGTTTTATATTTGAGCAGGTAAAAGACATCTGTTAACTTTATAAGTTTGTTTGGACTCTAGCCATGCTATATGAAGGAATGACATGTGATAATAAGTCATGAGGATTCTGTAACCAACAAGATTTACCATGTGTCATCCATTCTCAGAGCTGTTCCCATGTCAAGGAATTAACATATATGTCACCTGTCTTGTAGTTTTTCTATGTTTATTTCTTTATGTCTGTAGCCAAGATTTTCAGGGGGTCTCTGCCAGTCAAATCAGGTCTCTATTAATTTTGAAGGAATCCAGAGCCTTTCACTTCCTGTGGAGACAAAAGCATAACCTCTCTCCTAAAGCAATATATTTTATGAATTCCATTTTAAAATTAAGACATCCTTAAAATATCTGGTTTAATTCAGCAGTCCTTTTACAATCCCACGCCTCTCAGCAGCTGCCATTCAAAAACTCCAAAGTCTACAAAGCACCATATAGGATCCAGACTCCCTATGTGTTTTCCATCCTAATGTGGCTTATTCTTTTTATATAAGTTTACTCTTTCTTTAAAGACTTTACTTCATTATTTTTAAACTATTTCTTTTTCCCTATGACTGTCTATACCCATTTTCTTCTCTTTCTTAAGCACCCATGTATACCTCAACCTGTTTAAAGGTTTTTTTTTTTCTTCTTAAATTTGGACGTGTTTTATTGTATCTCTGGTGTTCTTTGACCATGTGAGCCAAACCTTACACTGCTAATCAGCAACTACGCCTTCCGCTGTGCAGTTCTGCCATTTGGCTCATCCCCTTCTCAGGTCTGTGAGAGCTAAGCATTAAGCCTGTGGGCCTGGCTGAGAAGCTGCGTTTAACTGCCCCAGCTCTAGGAAGTTGGTGCCTGCACTGTGGCAGGTGTTTTTCCTTAGCTCTCTGTTTCTCCTTAGTGTGCAGCTGTTCAAGTACTCCGCTATACAACAACGCCTCTTCAAAGAGATACATCCATTTTTGTTGTTGTTGTTGTTTGTTTTTAGCTTTCTCAGGCCCCACACTGGACACCATATGTTGTTGGGATTTTCTTTGGGCTGCCAACCAGTTCCCAGATAAAGACATGGAAACTTATTATTATTTAGGGGTGCTCAGCCATAGCTTAGGCTTGTCCTGCTAGGTCTTTTAACTTAGTTTAACCTATTTCTATTCATCCACATTTTCTCTTGGGGTTTTATGCTTTTCTTTCATTCTGTAAGTCCTACTTAACTGCTTCCTTTGTGTCTGTCTGTCTGGCCAGACCCTAGTATCTCCCTGGCATCTTCCTCTCTCCTTCTGTCTCCCTTGGACTCTGTCAAGCCTAGATTCTTCCTCTTACTTATTCTCCCGGACCAGAAATCCTACCAATACCTCCTCCTTTGCTATTGGTCTTCAACTTAGGTGTCTTAGGCAGGCAAGGTAAGCAAATGCAACATACCTTTACATGGTTAAACTAATATTCCACAACATAAACAAATATATCTTTAAATTTTTTTATTTTATGTGCATTGGTGTTTTGCCTGTATGTATGCCTGTGTGAGGGTGCTGGATCCCCTGGAACTGGAGCTATAGACAGTTGTGAGTTGCCAGGTGGGTGCTGGGAATTGAACACGGATCCTCTGGAAGAGCAGCCAGTTCTCTTACGTTCTGAAAATAGCCCCTTTAAATTTTTTTTTTGTGTGTGTGTGTGGTGTATGTGAGGATGCAGGTGTCCATGGAGGTCATTAGAGGGCACTGAATCCTTCTGACACTGGAGTTACAGATAGTTGTGAACTCTGGTGTGGATGCTGAGAACCAGTCTTTGGTCTTATGCAAGAGCAGTAAGCATTCTTAACCACTAAACCATCTCTCCAGCCTCTGCAACACATCTTTACATAGTTAAATTAAATTAATATTCCACAACACCTCATTGAAATATGGTGGTTGCATTCGTCCACCATAACTGAATATATTGCTTTAAATATTCGAAGATCTCTATGATAAGCCTTGTCTGTCATACCTGGGACGCCGACATTGTCACTGCCATAAACAGGAATAAACTGTGGAAGGGGCAGATTGGGCTCTATTATTTGTGTTCTCAATATTTACCTTTGTATTTTCTTTGACCCACAGATCGGGGACCACAAGTTCAGTGCCCACCGGATTGTCTTAGCAGCCTCCATCCCGTACTTCCATGCTATGTTTACTAATGATATGATGGAGTGCAAACAGGATGAGATTGTAATGCAAGGAATGGACCCAAGGTACTAAACCCCCTGCCATTGTGCTTCCCGGGGCCAGCTCCCACCTGAGCTCTGGACCACATGAAGGTCTGCAGTAGAGTACAGTGTGCAACAGGACGACTCCATAGATGGATGAGCGCCTCAGCCAGTGACCTGAGGGAGGGGTAAATGAAAGGAAGTTTGCTTGCTTGCCAGGGCAAAAGGTGAGAGTGTGTTAGTGTGTTGGACACAGTGAGATAAGGCAGGGTTAAAGGTTAAGAGATCAGAGAGATGGAGAGGCCAGCACTCTCTGACTGGAATTTGGATTTTATTCTCCAAGAGAAAGGCCAGTCAAAATTACAAAGTTAGAAATTTCTTTCTAAAATTTACTCACAAACAACAATAATTTTTAAAAATTATAATGGCAGTAGAATAATAGTTATGGTGCCTGCTAATAAAGGCAATAAATTAGAACGTATTTAGTGTTACCATACAGCAGTCACCCAAAACAGTAAGCATAAAACCTGTGTAGCAGAATGAGAAAGGGCTTAATAAATCACTTTATGATCTGTCCAATCTTATGTGAATTGACAGTTATTTAGTTCTTGGTTTTTGTTTGTTTGTTTGTTTGTTTTGATATGGGGTGTCACTATGTAAAGCAGACTGACCTGGCTCAGACTCCTAAGTGCTGGGGTTAAAGATGCGTACCACACCTGGCTGGATGAATCTCTGAAATAGTTATTCCATTTAAATATATTCTTAGAATAGATTTTGCTTGTTTTCCAATGTAGTCTCACTGTTGACTAGGCTGGACTTTGAACTTGGAATCCTCCTGCCGTAAACTCACAGTGTTAGAATATAGGCATGTGCTCCACACTCAACTCAGCTACATGGATTTTTTTTTTAAATATTTATTTAAATTGTATACAATATTCTGTGTATATGCCCGCAGGCCAGAAGAGGGCACCAAACCTCACTACAGATGGTTGTGAGCCACCATGTGATTGCTGGGAATTGAACTCAAAACATCTGGAAGAGCAGGCAATGCCCTTAACCTCTGAGCCATCTCTCCAGCTCTACATGAATTTTTTAAAAGATTTTTTATTTGTATGTGTGTGTGACTGTTTAAGTATAACCACTTGTATGTGAGTACAGGAGAGTGTGCCTGGAAGAGGCACCTGTGGAGGCCGGAAGAGGGAATCAGGTTCCTACACTGACTTGCTCTATGGGTGCCATGGTTGCACAGTAAGCACTCTCAGCCTCTAAAGGAATCTTTGCACAGGGCGCATCTGTTCTTCAGGTAGTGTCTTAGTCACCATGACCATGGCAACTCTTATAAGGAAAACATTTAACTGGGGCTTATTAGTTTCAGAGGTTTAGTCCATTATCGTCATGACCAGAGGCAGGGCAGCACACAGGCAGACATGGTCCTGGAGAAGGAGCTGAGAGTTCTGTATCCAGATCTGCAGACAACAGGAAGAGAGAGACATTGGTGGTATTGACTTGGTCTTTTAAAACCCCAAAACACACTACCAGTGACACAGTTCCTCCAACAAGGACACGCCTCCTAAACCCGCTCAAATAGTACTATTCCCTGAAGACCAAGCATTCAAATATATGAGCCTATGAGGCCATTTTAACCACCACAGGTAGTCATATGAGTCCAGTTAGGACCAAGTGACTCCTGTGGCCAAGCCTCATCTCTGAAGAACTTCTCGTGCTTTTTATCTTCCTTCCAGTGCCCTGGAGGCTCTCATCAACTTTGCTTACAATGGCAACCTTGCTATAGACCAGCAAAATGTGCAGTCACTGCTGATGGGGGCAAGCTTCCTGCAGCTGCAGAGCATCAAAGACGCTTGCTGCACGTTCCTCCGAGAAAGGTGAGCAAAGCCGATGATGGGGATCATGCTCAGTCAGGCACCCTCTGCTGTGCTGCTGAGTCAGTAGTGTATCTGGAGTTTTCTGAACAGTGAGCTGGGTATGTTACTCTGTAGAGATGGCATTTCTTGGGATCAGTATTGTGCAGGGACCATCTCTGGGCATTTCCATAGCCCTGCCTCTTATGGCATGGCATAGACCCTTTTTGACCATCCTTCTCCAATCTGACTCTCCAGCTGTTAATTTAGTTCATTACTTCCTCTTTTGTTTATTAAATTTTTTTATTTTTTTTAATATGAGGTCTGTATTTACATCTTTTTGTTTGTTTTGTTTTTTGTTTTCCTAGACAGGGTTTCTTTTTGTAAACTTGGCTGTCCTGGACTTGCTCTGTAGGTCAAGCTGGCCTCAAACTTACAGAACTTTGCCTGCTCCTGCTTCCCAAGTGCTGGGTAAAGGCATGTGCCACCTCTGCCCAGCTTGTTTACATCATTCCCATCCCACTGCAACACCTCCCGTGCCCCCCAACTCCCTCTCTTTTATTATTTGTGTGTGTGTTTAAATACAGTCTGCTGAGTTCATTTAGTGTTGCTCATAATCTAGCTAATTTCTCACCAAACTAATTTATTAATTTATTTGGCACTCCTGAACTGTTTCATAACCATCTCCATGTTTGTTTAGATCTTAACCCTCTGTGAGTTTCTTGACTCTATACTGCAGCTCACTGAGAGCTCACCTATATTTCTGTCCCCTTCTGTCCACCGGCAGAGTGATGGCCACGGACTATGCTCCCACTATTTCTGCCCCTTGGCAAAGAATTTCCTGAGTTTTTCTGTGACCTTTAACTGATCAGATAAGGTTCTTCCTTCCCCTTAGGGGACAGCACTGTCATAAACTAAAGGTCATTTAATCTCCAGAGATTTGGAGATGAGAATTAGCGCTGGACCATACACAAGCAGAGAAAAGCCAGAAGAATGCCTGTGTATGTTGTTCTTGCTAGCCCAGTGTCCACGATCATCCCTTCCACCTCAGCTCTGGCCTCAAGGACATCATCCTCTCGGAGCTGACCTCCCCTCCCCCATCTCCACTCTACCGTCCTACTGAGAGGCTGTGGCCCCTGCAGGCTGACATCCTACTTTTGTGGTGCCCGTAGACATCACTGAGCACTGCCGTGTGCATGCCCACACATCATCATGGTCGGATGCTCAGATGCTGAGGCGCAGTCAGTCAGTG
The DNA here is from genome assembly GCF_014885135.2 of Alexandromys fortis. NCBI lineage: Eukaryota > Metazoa > Chordata > Mammalia > Rodentia > Cricetidae > Alexandromys > Alexandromys fortis. Next base: position 10,591,452 of record NW_026067915.1, on the reverse strand, counting down.
GCTGTGTTCGGTGTTGCAGATGGAAACCTTGTAGTTAGTAGCAGTGCAGCTCCAGAGCCAGGCTTGTCCCTGCCCTGGCAAGGGGTGCACACCAGGACGGACAGACGGAGACACACGCACACACGCGCGCACACACACACACACACAGACACACACACACACACACACACGGAGGGAGGACGCTTGATTGATGTCTTTGTTCTCTGGAAAATGGCTTTCAGATGGAGTCACCTTTCTTAGGCTTCATCATGGGAGGACAGCTCCACCTAGGGGCTCTTGAGGTCATCACTCAAATTCACAGTATCATAAGGCACTAACCACCATGGAGGAGCTGGACTTGGTGGCACACACTTTTAATCCTAGCACTCAGGAGGCAAAGGCAGGCACAGCCTGGTCTACAGTTCAGGCCAGGTCAGCACAGTGAGACCCTATCTTAAACAAGCAACAACCAAGATGCCAAACAATTCTTTTCTTTTCTTCTTGAGTTAAGTCTCACCATGTGACCCAGGATGGCCTTAAACTCATGGCAGTTCCCCTGCCTCCACCTCCCACGTGCTGGGATTATAGGTGTGTTCCACCTCACCTGGGCCAAAGCAGATCAGTGCAGTTTTTATTTGTTGTAGTCACATCTGAGGAACAAGTCCCTAAGCTTAAAACCTGATGGTTGGTTCGAGTCTGTTTTGAGCGTTTTCATTCATTCCTGCAGGACCTGTTCCGAGACCCAGGTCCCTTCGTCATTACTGCCTTCCTCCCCAGCCATAAGCCCCAGAGGCTTGACCTACTTTCTGTTTTCTCCCCAGTAATTACTGTTTCTGTTTCTTTGGCCTGGCTATAGAATGTGTGAGGTTTTCAGTTCCCTTCTTCCATGGACTTTTGAGAAGAAACATGTGGGCTTCATTGTTTGAAGGTGTGGTTGGGAAGGCTGCAGGGAAAACCATTTGGGCATGAGGGCACAGAGAGGCTGCAATGACAGCACAGTTCTGAGCTTGCCTGGCCTCTTGGCTCCTCTACCTGCTGCCTCCCCCAACCCAGAGGTTGCGGTTGATTTTCTTTTCTGGTCTTGTGGCCCTTTTCCCAGCCTGCGAATACATGAGCCTCCTGATTTTGTTTTTGTTTGTTTTTGTTTGGTTTGATGTTTTGTTTTTGTTTTGTTTTTGTTTTGTTGTTTGTTTGTTTGTTTTTTTTGATTGTTCAAGACGTGGTTTCTTTTTGTAGCCCTGGTCATCTTTGACGAGGCTGGCCTCAAATTCAGAGATTTGCCTACCTCTGCCTCCAGAGTGCTGGGATTAAAATTGTGCACTGAACTCAAATTCTCTAGAAGAGCAGTGAATGCTCTTAACCTCTGACCCGTCTCTCCAGTGCTTAAAAGAGATTGTTGAATAACTGAAGATGGAGTTCACGGGTAGAGTGTTTGTCTACATGTATAAGGTCTGTATTTAATCCCTGGCACCTCAAAGAAGTATAAACAGCGACTGGAGAGATGGTTCGGCAATTAGAGCACCCGCTGCTCTTCCAAAGGACCAGAGTTGAATTTCCAGCACCCACACAGAGCAGCCGTCAATTGCCTGTAACCCAACTCCGGGGATCCTGCTCCTGTGGCCTCTGCAGGCATCTGCACACGTGTACACATACTCACGCAGATATACATAGTTACAGGTGATAAAATTAAATCCTTCTAAGGTAGAATGATCCTGCAGAATGGGTATAAAAAGTCCCTAGCAAAGCCGGGCAGTGGTGGCACACGCCTTTAATCCCAGCACTTGGGAGGCAGAGGCAGGCGGATCTCTGTGAGTTCGAGACCAGCCTGGTCTACAAGAGCTAGTTCCAGGACAGGCTCCAAAGCCACAGAGAAACCCTGTCTCAAAAAACCAAAAAACAAAAAACAAACAAACAAAAAGTCTAGCAAAGTATCTTAGTCACTAAAATGATAAACTATTAATAGCTGCTGTGTTGTTTCTAGGGGGGCTGAGCTCGTAGGTTCATGGAGCCTACGTAGAAAAGGAAATGTATAATGCTCCCTGTGTCTCTTCTATGCCTTTGTGCCTTCCTGGGGCCTAGAGGTGGACTAGTGCCCTGTGTACCCTCCAAACCACAGCAGCTGGATGTGGTGACAGGGTTTCCCAGTCCGTGCTTTCCTGTCTTCTCATCTGACAGCTGCTTCCCAGGACTCCCGAGAGTCCCTCCACTTCAACATGCAGAGGGTCATGCCCCAAGAAGCAAAGACTTGAGGCTAACCCATCTTAATGTAATACTGTTAGAAGTGAGCTGTGGAGAGGGATGTCTGATGTCATAGGGGTTCCTAGAAAGCTGGGAACAAAGCAGAGCTTTTCTTCCATGGCTGTACTCAAAACTGTTTTGAGAATGATTGAAGATAGCATTACTTCCTCTTAACTTTCTCTTTTTCATCTTATAACAAAAGACTTCACCCCAAAAATTGCCTGGGTGTGCGCCAGTTTGCCGAGACGATGATGTGCGCTGTGCTATATGATGCGGCCAACAGCTTCATCCACCAGCACTTTGTGGAGGTGTCTCTGTCTGAAGAGTTCCTGGCCCTGCCCTTGGAAGACGTGCTTGAGCTGGTGTCTCGGGATGAGCTGAATGTGAAGTCAGAGGAGCAGGTGGGTGAGCACAGCAGCCATCTGTCCGGACTTCCTTCCTTCCCTCCCTGCCTCCCTCCTGCTCTCCTTCCTTTTTTTTAAAGTCTTCAAGCTAGATTTTTTTTAAATATTTATTTATTTATTATGTATACAGTGTTCTGCCTGCAGGCCAGAAGAGGGCACCAGACTTCATTACAGATGGTTGTGACCCACCATGTGGTTACTGGGAATTGAACTCAGGACCTTTGGAAGAGCAGGCAATGCTCTTAACCACTGAGCCATCTCTCCAGCCCCCCCTTTTTTTTTTAAACAAATAATGAATATACAATTTTTATGTATTGTGGGGTTTGCTTTGTTACATATATTTTTCCTAAAGACTTTATTTTAGTATCTAAATAACAGTATATTTATCAGCTACATTTCCCTTATTGTTAGAGCTTGGTTTAAGTCCAATATTTATTATTAGAAATAATATTGCCATAAACTGGAAATCAAGCACTTAGAGTTGGAGTGTCATTGTTACTGTTGTTATTGTTAACACGAGAAAAATTCTATGTCCTTGAGTGTTGATGGAACTTTCCACAGGAGGGGGGGACTTGGTGATGCAAGAGAAACGAGAAAATGGTGGCTGGATGGTATTTTGAAGTGAGAAGAATCAGAGTCTAAGCAACAGGGGCTGAGCCTTAGATTGGAACAAAAGCCATGTGCCCCATAGCAGCCCCCGCAAGAGCTGGTGTGCATGCACCCTATGGGGGAGGTGCTAGGAGATGTCTCTTTTGACATTCTGCCCTGATTGTCACACTGAGAATGAGCGTGACATCTGAGCGGAATGAAGTGTATGAGACGGACAGTGGTGGGAGATGGGGAGGGCTTGCTAGGAAGCAGGCCCTGATGACTGGATGACTGTCCCTGGGGATGTCATTTGTTGATACAGGTACAGAATAAGAGGCACACTGAATTTGAAGAGGTGGGATTTTGTGGGTTGGAGAGATGGTTCAGTGGTTAAGAACCCATTTTCTTGTCTCTTTCCCAATAAATCTCTTGTGTGACTTGGCTCCCTACTACCAGGACACTTTCTCCTCAGCGCTGTAACATTTATACCCACCCGCCTCTGCCTCCCAGGTCCTGGGCTTAAAGGTGAGCACCACCACACATACCTCCATTTTATTCTGAAAGACGGGGTCCTACTGTATAGCTCTGGCTGGCCTGAACCTTACTTTGGAGACCAGTCTGGCCTTGGACTCACAGAGATCTACTTGGCTCTGTCTTCTAAGTACAAGGATTAAAGATATGTACCACCACACCCAGTCCATAAACAGTTTTAAAGACAAAAAACTGATGCTGTTCAGAGTTTTACAGATGATGTGTTTTTAAGATGTGTGTGACACTGTGGGTATCCCCCTGAGTGTAGCCTCCAAATGGTCATCTCTTTGTGAACCTGGAAGAAGAACTCAGGGTGGAGTCCATGGGTTCTGGGCAGCTATTTTGGGGATCAAAGCAGAAGAGGCAGGTAGAGAAAGAAGAGCTATGATTGGGCAGATCTCCCAGAGGACCCAAGTTTGGTTTCCTCATGTTGGGTGACTTACAACTGCTTGTAGCTGTAGCTCCAGGAAATCCATGCCCCTCTTCTGTCATGGGCTGAGAATATAAAGAAGATAAAAAGCTGGGACTCAGATGACTTATGTAAAGTAAAGCGAGTTTATTAACAAGAATAACACTTGCCTGGCGGTGGTGGCGCACGCCTGTACTCAACACTCGGGAAGCAGAAGCAGGCAGATTCCTGAGACCTTCCTGGGAAGTGCGGTAAGCAGCGTCCTGAAGACAGCAGAGGGAGGTGGATAGTGTGGAAGAGGAGGACATAGTGACAGGTAGAGCCTCCCCTCCCTTCTCCAGCCCTAGAAATTACGAAGGATGTTGATGATGTCAAACTTGGGCGTTTTCGTACATGTTCCTGATCTCAGAAGGAAGATCTTTGAGCTAGCCATCTACAGGGACATCTTCTGCAGGGTAATCGGGATAACTGTACAGCGGGGCAGCCTGCAGGGAGATGCAGACGGTCAGCTCCATCACAACAGAGAGGGACAGGCGACCAGGGAATGGTGGGACATGGAGGCCTAGCCTCCATCCACCAGAACCCAGAGGGCCTGGGCAGACCTGAACTTGGAGGAAATGGGCTCCCACTGGCTGCCTCATGGCCAGAGAATTGGTGCTATAGAGCACCAGGCCCCTCTAGACCTCTTCCAGGCCCCTCCTCTCCTCCCAGTGGGAAAGTCTAAGCCATGCTGACAGCGCACACCACACCTTCCCACACACTTGCTGCCAAGGCCTTGCTGGCTCTGCATCCAGATGAAGATCACGTGTGTGCAGCACATACACAGCCAGTCAGTGTCTTCCAGGCCCAAGAGGAGCCCAGTGGGAGAGGATGGGGAACCTTGGGATTGGACCACGCAGTGGGAAGCCTGGAGTGACGTGGGGTGGGGGGGCAGTGAGCTGCTCACCTCTCTACTGCAATCCCTGTTGCAGATCGAGGTCAAGGAGGTTGACCACCACCTTCTGAGGAATTGACCTATGCAGTTTCGCTCCTCCTATAGGTGGGGTGGGGAAAGACACAGGAGCTAGAGGGGTCATGTCACATTTCTGAAGAGAGGCCAGCTCTGTCCTCAAACCGGAGATGCAAGCCAGAGCCAGCAAAGAGAGAGACAGTGGACAGGAGGGACAGATGCACACCCATTAATGTAAATATTCATATAAATTATTAGAAGTTATCATGTCTAGAGAGAACCATGTTTGTTGAAGGTCCTGGGTGAAGAAGACAAGAACAGCTGATGCCTGCCCCTGGGAAATGAGGTTGTGAGTCAGTAAATGTAGCCAGTGCTTTAAATCTGACTGGTAAAAGAACATTTGAAACACGTTACTCTCTGGTTCTGTTTTTAAAAAGCAACATCTCTAGGTGAGTTGTAGACACACTTTGTCATTTTGCTATTTTTTTTATGTTTAGTAGATTTTAGCATGTAATGCCTCCTCCCACACCGTTTGTGTGGCATTGGGATTCACACCCAGGGTCCTGACATGCTAAGCGAGACTACCACTGAGCCACATATTGCTGTTTCAGTAAGTCATTACAGTAATTTATAGTAAGCAAGTGCATTAAAGAGGTCTACTTTTGTTTTGTTCTCTAACTATTGTGTGGGCGTGTGTGAGAGTGCAGGCCTATAGAGGTCAGAGGGCAACTGTGGGGTCAGCTGTGGTCACATGTCAGCTCCAGGCTCCTTTATGCACTGAGCACTCAGGAACTTCCAGTTAAAACTGCTGCTGGTGATGTGGAGGGAGCCAAGGGAGGAGTAAGCGTCTGCTCCGCTGCAAGGCAGTCTAGGTGCTGGGAGAAGGCGACTCACCCTATCCTCCAGGAAGCTGCAGTTTTGATGCTGACTATCCAGGAAGGAGATGCACTCTGTCTCTTTAATCCTGAACTCCAGCGAGGCGCTGTTGGTGGAATCCTAAGGGAGCAACAGAGAACTCATGACCGTCTGTCTCTCCTCCAGGCTTGGGAGCAAAGCACAGAGGGCTTAGGGGACACTGCTGTGTCAGCCTAGTCCAGGCCTACACTGTCCACCACAGTCTGGGGCTCCCTGAATGCCTGTTAACAGAAACCCAAAGGGCACAGTCAGTGGGCGTGGTGGCACGTGCCTGAATCCCAACCCTCAGGAGGCAGAGGCAGGCAGATCTCTGTGAGTTCAAGGTTAGCCTTATCTTTAGAGCAAGTTGCAGGCCAGTCTGATATAAATGAAATAAAGAGTACAACTGAGAATAGTGGCCCACACCTGTAGTCTCAACACTTGGGAGGTAGAAGCAGGAGGATCAGGAGTTCAGGGTCATCCTCAGCTACATTGCTAGTTCCAAGCAGCCTGGGCTGCATGCCATTCTGTCCAAAAATGGGAGGAGTCGTGGTCTTTAACACGGATAGCTGTATGGCACTCTTTAATTGCCCTTATACTGAATACCATCCTGCATAAAATAGGATTAAAATACCTTCCCTTCCAGTCTCAGGCCAGGAGACGGCTGACAGTACAGACTTGTCCTTCGTGTGAGTAGAAGAAATGGCTGGCCTAGAACTCATTACATAGCTGAGATTAACCCTGCACTTCTGACCCTCCTGCCTCCACCCGCGGAGTGCTGGGTTCCATGCATGCAAGGCAAACACTACCAACTGAGCTACCTCCCCAGTGCCCAGGTAGAAGAAACCTGCTACCCTGCCTGTTTCCCTGGCTGGGGTGGCCAACACTCACCACAAAAGATAACACAGTGTAATCTACCAGGCAGAAGAGGGGCATTCCTGGACGCCTACTGTTGTATGCCTCTATGGCCTGGTTAACAATATCCTCATATCTTGATTGGATAATGGCCTCACAGGCTACCGCAGCCAAGGCCACCACCAGCACAAATGCCATCCACAGCCTGGCCATTGTCTCTGACACATTGCCACCCTTGACTCCTTTTATTTAGATGATGCTTAGGCTGCCTTGCTGGTGACATAAATGGCTGATGGCCCCAGAAAGAGGGCCCCTTCTTCATTTGGCTAGAGTATGATCAATCAAGTATTGGTCCATATTACAAAACACTGTTGACCAAGAGAGGCAAGGAGGTTGGGCAATACACCAGGACCTTGAAGTGAGTCCTGAGCTAGAAGCAAGAGACTTGTTGGCAGACCAGGCATGCTGTTCACTCTGGGCCTCAATGTCCATGCCGGGCCCCTCCAGACCTGCCCAATCACAGCTCTTCTCTCTCTTCCTGCCTCTTCTTCTTTGATCCCCAGAATAGCTGCCCAGAAGCCATGGACTCCACACTGAGTTCTTCTTCCAGGTTCAGGGGATACCCACAGTGTCACACACATATTAAAAATACATCAGCTATAAAACTCTGAACGTCACTTCTTGGTCTTTATATTTGTTTATGGACTGGGTGTGGTGGCACATATCTTTAATACCAGGGCTTGGGAGACTAGACAGAGCCAGGTAGATCTCTGAGTTCAAGGCAAGACTGGTCTCCAAAGTAAGGTTCAGGCCAGCCAGAGCTACACAGTAGGACCCCGTCTTTCAGAATAAAATGAAGGTATGTGTGGTGATGCTCACCTTTAACCCCAGCACTTAGGAGGCAAAGGCAGGTGGGTATAAATGTTACAGCGCCGAGGAGAAAGGTGTCCTGGTAGTAGGAAGCCAAGTCACACAAGAGATTTATTGGGAAAGAGACAAGGAAGTGGCTGCCTCTGCTTGGGGGAGAAGCAGCAAAGATCTGAGGAGGAGGAAAGCTTTATATAGTTTCTTGTGGAGAGCAGAACTTTCTAGGTGGCCTGGAGTTAGTGGGACTCTTTGGTCTGATCTTAGGCTTTTTCCCCCTGTAGGTCAGAGCTTGGCTTCCAACAACTGGAGGGGCCAGAAGTAAGGGTCACTTGTGCCTCCAGGGGTTATGCCTGGCTCTTGATGTGGTACCTGACCACTTGCAATTAAGGAACTTACAGATGGTCTTTGTGAGTTCAAGGCCAGCCTGGTCTTCCTAGTGAGGCCATGTCTCACTAGGAATACACAGTGATGCCATGTCTCAATAAATAAATAAAATAAACTTACTAAATATTACTATTTAGTGTGTGCACATGCATACACATAGCCATGGCAGGAGTGTGGAAGTCAGGGAACAACTTTGTAGAATTGGTTCTCTTTTTCTACCATGTGGGTCCCAGGATAAAAGTCAGATACAGGCTTGCACAGCAAGGCCCTTTTCCCACTGAGCCATTCTTGGTCTTTGGTTAAGATCAATATAAAACTTGAAAAATTAAGACGTGCTAATCCGTGGCTCCCCCAGTGCCTCCCAGCTTTGACATTAGCATCACTGTGTTTTGCCTCTAGCAGCTAAAAGCCCAAAGGAACACAAATCCTAGTTTGGGGGATAGGCCATTCTAGGAAGCAGCTTGAAAGTGGACCATATGAGGCCTCCTTGTCTTTCTTCTGGAGACTCCCTTGCTAGTGGGAATGGCCTTCAGTCTTCCTACCAGCCCTTGGCTAAGGAGCTGTTGTTCTCCTAAACGGGATCAGAAAGCAGATGAACCAACCTGCCTCCATCTTAAGCTAAAAGCCATCTTCTAGTAAAGACAAACTAGATTGGTTGTTGTTTATGATTAAACCTCTGCTTCTCAAGGATTAGGACATGCCCCCTCCTGTAACCTATGTGCAGATGATTCTGTACTGCCTGTTTCAGGAAAGAGCAACCATGTCTTGGTTTGGCATAGCTTATGTCAATGAATTTATTAAGACATGTAGCATCCTACCGGGCAGTGGTAGTGCATGCTTTTAATCCCAGTACTTGGGTTTAGATAAGACTAACTTGGTTTACAGAGTGAGTTCTAGTGCAGGCTGAGCCACACAGAGAAACCCTGTCTCAAACAAAAAAAGAAAAAAGAAAAGAAGAACAAGAATGGTTTCCTGGGGGTGGGGGCTCTGGTTTGAGGCCCACGGCAGTGTTGACAGGGTAACATAGGCTGCCTCAGACACAGCTGCCTCAGGAATGATAACCAGTCTTTTAGGGTGGAAAGTCAATTTCCTAGGGACAAAAAACCGAACACCTTGGCCTGGTCCCAGCCTCATACTGGACCTTTGCAAGTCTGGCCAGGCAAGGAATAGAATCAGCGTTCACCTTATCCTTTTGTCTCTGCCTCTGAGAGAGTCTTGGCTTGGCTAGGACTTTCTAGGAAGCAGCCACTGGGACGTTAGCACAAACTTGCCTAAATTTCTTGAATATCTGAAGATTCCCCACCCTTGAATAGCAGAGAAATGGGTCCTGGCCCTTCAGCATGGACCTTACCCTAAGAGTGGAGTGTTTGCCCCCTGTACTCTTCTGCTAATCAGTGTGTCTTGGGTGGTTCACATTCATTTGAATGGCAATCTGTAAGGTCTGAGGGGCTTCAGAAAGTAATATTTTTGTGGTTAGAGGTATTAAGGAAGGCTCCTAGGAGAACATACGTCTTCAGCTATACTTTAGAGGGTAGAGGCTTAAACACAGAGAAGGAGAAAAATGGCCACCTGGCTTTGATTGTGGGGCAAAAGAACTGGCCTGGCCTGCCTGGTACAGAGAATTTAGAACTGGGGGGTGTAAGCGCAGCAGGAAGGAAGAGAAATAGACGTTTTGCTGTGATGATGAAAGCCAGGAAGCTTTTACAGTAACCTAGGCCCACATTACAAAAGACTCGACCTAAGTTTGCTACGGTCTCCCACATCTGTCGTGCCAGCACTTGAGAGGCTCTTGAGTTCTTCTGGTCCAGCCTGAGCTGCACAGACAACCCTGTCTCAAAACAAGGCTGGACCTAAGAGCAGAGCTGGAGAAGTGGAAAGAAAGCTATGGACACAGACATGAGCAGGAGGAGAGATGTGTCCCCTGAGGACCTGTTTCGGTACAGGCAGTGGAAAACTGAGACTAAGCCGGAATGTGGTCTCTGTTGCTGCCAGAGCATCTGATCTTTGTCTCATAGGTTTTTGAAGCTGCACTGGCCTGGGTCAGATACGACCGGGAGCAGAGGGGACCATGCCTGCCAGAGCTCCTATCCAATATCCGCCTGCCTCTCTGCCGGCCCCAGTTCCTATCAGACCGAGTGCAGCAAGATGACCTGGTGCGTTGCTGTCACAAGTGCAGGTAAGTGTGGGTGGCCTTGTCCAGGACACTACCCAGGGTCTAGGCATAAAGAGGAGTTGGCCACCTGTCTTAGCTCAAGGAAGGAAGGATTTGAAGCAGTCCGTCTTAATTCACGGTGCATGAATTGCACAGGACTCACGCAGGAGCAGAAGGGACCTTTTCTTCCCTGAGTCATCTATGTGTTCTTCATCTTCTGAGTCCATGAGTGTCCTGTGTCTGCGCTGCCTGGCTGGACCTTCCTCACACCAGCAGCTGACTTGATAGTACAAGTAGGACTTCCTGGGGCTCCTCACTTTCTTCAATAAGTAGTAGCCAAAGCAGTAACCTCTGATGAGTGGGTGATTGAAAAGGAGGGTCTTGTGTGCCGGTGTATGCGGTTTCCACCCAGAGCCACCATCACAGCTCAGAAGATGGGTTTGTTACGCAATTAAAACAGAGAAAAGGCCTATCTTTCCAGTTGCTTGTCAGAGTCACAGTGCATCCTCTGCTGACAGGATGTTTCATTTATTGAGTTCTGCATTATTTTGCCCATAGTTGGGATCAGCGGGTTCGGGGGAAGTCCGTGGCATGGCGCAGGCTTTGTGTGACAGGAAGTGGGGGTGTGTGACTGGAAGGAGCTAGGATGGCCCTGTGATGAGCAGTCTGAAGGGTGATAGCGAGGCATCTGAACTATCTTGTCAGTAGTACATAGCTATCAGAGAAGGCTCTTAGAAGAAGCCATGTGGTCTGTAGGGGCTGGAGAGGCAGACTGGAGGTGGGGAAGTCTGTCTGGAGCACCTGGCAACAGTTGCCACAGTGCAGGTGATGGGTGATTGATTGGAGGATGTAAGCCATGGGATGGTCCTAGGGGTCAGAAGGGAGAGCTGAATGCCGATAGGAAGCAGGCTGTGGAGCTTCCCCCAGCACCTCCATTTTAGCCCCCACACTGGTTTTCAAATCACACCTGATTGATGCCTGTTAGAAGGAGTTGCTCTGGTTACGGTAGCTGGGTTGGCCTCTGCTCTTTTGGCGTCTTCACTTTTGAGCCTGTCTCAATAACCTTGCATGGCTTCCCCTCTTCTCACCTGAATTCTTTTTTGACACTACACCTCACATAAGGGTTGGGGATATCGCTTAGAGGTGGAGCATTCTGACATGTGTGGTCCAAGATTTAATCCCCAGCATAAGAGAGACAGACAGACAGACACTGTAGGTCATATTTTCCAGAAGACTTTTCCCAGATATTCCTACATTTAGGTATGGAGGAGCCAGTGTAAATGTGGAACAAGATGGGAGGTCTCCTCTCTTAGCTTCTTGCTCTCTATTTCAGGGACCTGGTAGATGAAGCAAAGGACTATCACCTCATGCCAGAGCGCCGGCCCCACCTGCCAGCTTTCAGGACTCGGCCCCGATGCTGTACATCCATCGCTGGGCTCATCTATGCCGTGGGGGGCCTCAACTCAGCAGGTATCTTGCAACTCCCCTTTGCAGAGCCCTTCCTAGGACTCCGGATGAACAAGTACAGTTAGGCTAGCCGGGCTTTTCTAATTCTTCTTCCCTATGCTGTTCTGTCTCCTCCTTCTTTTAATATAGTTGCCATAGAGTATAGCTTATTCATACAATATTGAGTTAATGTCAGTGCTAAAGGTGCCTTAAGGAATTAGTTTTTTTTTTTTTTTTGGAGAAGGGTCTTTTTTTTTTAATATTTATTTATTTATTATGTATACAATGTTCTGTCTGTGTGTATGCCTGCAGGCCAGAAGAGGGCACCAGTCCTCATTTCAGATGGTTGTGAGCCACCATGTGGTTGCTGGGGTTTGAACTCAGGACCTTTGGAAGAGCAGGCAATGCTCTTAACCACTGAGCCATCTCTCCAGCCCC
>NW_026067915.1:10563340-10578070 GCF_014885135.2 Alexandromys fortis | reverse complement strand
TCCGATCTAGGAGGGAGCTGGAGAGATGGCTCAGAGGTTAAGAGCACTGACTGTTCTTCCAGAGGTCCTGAGTTCAATTCCCAGCAACCACATGGTGGCTCACAGCCATCTATGAGATCTGGCACCCTCTTCTGGCATGCAAGCATACATGGAAGGAATGTTGTATACATAATAAATAAATAATCTTTAAAAAAAAAATCAAAACATGACGAGGACACAGAGCAGCTTGTCTGGTCGTTAGAGTAAGTGGCAGTTAGCATTAGGACCCTTGCATGCCCTTTGCTCTAGCATGCTTCCTGCATCAGGCAAATATCCCATGCGTTTGCCTTCATTGTCAATTTCAGCAAAAGGCTTACCTGATTATAATGATTATAATGAAAACTACTGAAGAGCAAATGTTTCGCATTTGATTCTGAAATCTTTAGTCTGTAGTGGGCCCAGTTGCTCTGAGTAATTCATGGGAAGATATAACAGAACCCAGTCAGATGCCCATATAATCAATACCCAGTAGCCGTGATCTAAACAAGTGGTCTCATTTGTTTTAATTTGAGTAGCAAATTTTTATGCAGGTGACTCCCTGAATGTGGTGGAAGTGTTCGACCCCATCGCCAACCGCTGGGAAAAGTGCCATCCCATGACCACAGCCCGCAGCCGTGTGGGTGTGGCTGTGGTGAACGGGCTTCTCTATGCTATCGGGGGATATGACGGTCAGCTGCGGCTGAGCACTGTGGAGGCCTACAATCCTGAGACGGACACATGGACCAGAGTGGGGAGCATGAATAGCAAGCGAAGGTATTCTGGAAGCCACGTGCAGGCTGAACACGCACACTGAGCATCTGGGGAGCCCCATGTAGGGGCACATAATAAAGTAAATGCAAGTTTTGGCCTGGGGAAATCCTGCTGCCAGGCCAGCCACTGCCAGCACCTCCTGGGAGCAAGCCCCCACCTGCTTAAACTTAAAATACCTGCCTTATCCTTTGAGGAACTTGGGGAGCCAAGACACGGACATGTGGAAGTTGTATTATTATATAAGTGCCAGCTAAGGACTGAAAATGTGTGTTCTGGAAGATTCCAGGAGGGCGAGAAACTGGACTGGACCATCTGGAAGATCTCAGGGAAGAGGTGGGATTAAAGTTGAAACCTGAAGGATAAGGAGATTTAACCTCATTAGTAGTAGAAACCCCAAAACGTTTTCTCTGTGCTCTTTCTGTACTTACGTGCGCGCTGCCCAAGTGTATGAACTAAGCAGTGTCCCACACGTTCTCCAGATGTGAGCACATGTGTATCTGCAAGGTAGAGTGAACTCGCACATCATCGAACATGGTCTAGCTCTTCACATCCTCCACCCCTTGCCTGCTCAAATTTCCAGAATGAGAAGTGTGATTGGAGGACATCATGGTAGTGCCTGTGTTTAATCTTCTCAAGTGCCGAGATGACAAACAGCGTCATTCCTTACGTCAGGCGTGTGCCGCACTGGTAGGGGCCCGTGCTACAAGGGCGTCCTTAGACAGCTTCCTCCACACTGTTTCCTGTCAGTTGCAAATGTTACTCTTCCGGCTCCCCTCATAGGGACTGAGGGAAAGAAGCTCAAGGCCCTTGCACGTTTCACCAGAATAGATTGGCCTGCATTTTGAGTGTCTATGACATGGCCCAATTTTAGGAAGGAGAATTGTGTGCAGTTTTAAAAGGATAGGTTGCTCTTCAGTGGTCTTTCTGTATAATTCTGTGATCTAACTTTTGCCTCACAAACCCATTCTCTTTTCCATACTTCTGTGTCATTACTTAGAAGATCACGTGACTGGGAAAGGGGGGAAAGAGGCCAAGTGATGGTTTGTGTGGCGAGGAAGTAGTTAGTGTGGAGGGCTCTTTTTAAAGAGAAGCATACATTCCTCATTCAGCAGTGTTAGCGTGAGACCATGAGCCAGAGGAATGTGCTCTGCAGCAAGCAGACCAGAGTCACGGAGGGTCTCTGCACATTCCTTTTAGAAGAAACAGTGTGTGCATGAGATGTACTTCTTCCAAGGATGCTCTCTGAGTTCTCTCTTCCTTCCCTCCACACCTTGCTGTGTCCCCTCCCCCTCACCTCTTGAACATTTTGCAGCTTGTTGTGATCAAGGGACTCATTTCCCACATCCCCAATCACAAGCAACTCTTTTACCTTGGCTGAGGCCAGTTGGCTTTCCTTGTGTGTATACTCTGAGAGACTTTCTTACTTTGATGTCAGAGGGTTTGAGAAGGAAAATCCTTTGGGTATTCCTCTCCTTCGCTGTGGTTAATGCCCTGATATTAGCAGGATGGGCCCAGTTCCATTTGTCTCTTTGGAATTGCAGGTTACCTTAAAATGGTCTTAGTCACATCTCTTCTAACATCCCACATAGCTCTCCATCCTGCCAGTGAGTGGCAGCTTCCTTTCCATCCTCTTTCCATCTTGTTGTCTTGTGGGCCAGGAGCCTTCTTCCGGGTTCTTATACCGTATTGCCCCAGCCCACTCTGGTCGGCACTTCCCCTTCTCTCAGCGTTTGTCTTTAATTCTCATTTGATTGTTTCTTATAGTTTGGGACCTCCTGATTCACCCCCATATTCAACTCCTGACTTAGTTACCTTGTGTCTGGGACTAAGGCTGTAGCTCAGTGGTCAGATGCTTGTCCTAGCAAGAGTGAGGCCCTAGATTCAATCCCCAGTACTACCAAGAAAAAGGAAATGTAGTTACTTCATGTGTGTTTTGTGTCCATTCTAGAAAGGGGTTTATGCCTAGTAAATTTGTCATCTTCTTACTGACCTTGCCTGAAACAAGGCCCTCTCCCCTTCGGGCAGGTTCAGGGGGTCTGTTACTATAGTTTGATTTGCTATGTGTACTTGGAAAGTGGCAGTTATCTGGTATTTTTCTCTTTCCTGTTCAACCCCAGCTTCATATTTAGTCTTCTGTAGTGTCAGATGTGAAACCGTTGAGTCTGGCGGCTTGGCATTTTTGCTTAATTTTGCATAAGGCTTATGTAGGATGGAAGGTTAAATTATGATCTAGAGCCTTGGATAATCGGGATTTTAGGGAAACTTATGTGTAGGACAGGGAACTCTGGACTTGTATTGTTTAGCTCTCAGGCACATCTTCTCCAAGCAGTCCAGCCAGCCGGCCATCACAGTGGTGCTCCCTTGAAGGCTATGGTAAGGGTAGCATATGCAGTAAGTACACACCAAACAGAAGCTAGCGGCTCACCCACCAAGACGAAGGAGGGGCTGTGCGGGGCCGCGTGTAGTAGGAACACGTGTAAACACTAAGGAGGTCAGAGGGAACACACAAGCACATGGGGCTCAGACCTGTTGTGTAGAAGACACCACACATCACTACTGAAGTCACAATAAAGACCTTTTCTTATGTTCCAAAGGCTCCCTGTGCATTAAGAGTTGACGGAGAGCGTCCTAGCACCTCGTGGTCACACATAAGTGCCTGTGATCAGGAACTTTGCCTGTTCACTTACTCTTTTTTTTTGTTTGATTTTTTTAAAAATAGATTCTTGTTTTTGTAGCCCAGGCTGGCCTCTAACGAGCTCTCCCTGCCTCAGCCTCCTCAGACTGGGACCGCACGTGTGCCCCACCATGCCCATTCCCAATCTCTGCTCATAAGCTCGTATCTCGAGCAGCAGGCCTTGCACATGGCTGATGAAAATCTGGTGAATGAATGCATGTGACATATGTCCTAATAAAGAAGCCACTCCCGGCATGGGTTGGTTTGGAGACAGTAATTCTGAAGCGTGTGGGCCCTTCCTTGAGTATGATTAGGCCAAATTAGATTGGGCTAAGGCCCTGAGTTTGCTCAGTGAGTAAAAGTGTAGTCCTGATGGTTTGAGTTCAGTCCTAAGAACCCACAATGGAAGGTGAGAGCCAGTTCTCAAATGTTTTCCTCTGACCTCTACACGCATGCCATGGGATGCATGTGTGCTGGCACACAGACACTAATAATGGCAATACAATTTTTAATTTTTTTATTGTTTATTTTTATGTGCATGGGTGTTTTGCCTGGAACTAGAGTTCTAAATGGTTGTAAGCCATCCTGTGGATGCTGGGAATTGAACCCAGTCCTCTGAAAGAGCAGCCAGTGCTCTTAACTCTGAGCCATCTCGCCAGCCCTAGAAATATTTTTGAGTAAGTCAGGCTGGTTGTGATGATACACACCTGTAATCTCAGCAGTTAGGAAGTAGAGGCAAAAGGAATAGGAATTCAGAGCCATCCTCCGCCACATAAACAACAACAAAAAAGTAAATTAAACCCTCCTCCAGTGAGATGAGAGTTTCAGGCAGATCAGGAACTGAAGTCCTGGAGGGCAGGTAACCTGCCACTGAGCCGAAGACTGGCTGGGAGCCAGCACAGGCAGAGGAACCACTGAACAGCTTCCTGGTGTTCTGCCCTCGCTGGTTGTGTTTCTATCCTAGAAAGAGGCAGCTGGCTGGTTAAGTTCTCGGTGGGTTTGACAGACTTCTGAGATGACCATTCTGTCTGTTTCAGTGCCATGGGGACAGTCGTGCTGGACGGACAGATTTACGTCTGTGGAGGCTACGATGGCAATTCTTCCCTCAACTCTGTGGAGACCTACTCACCTGAGACGGACAAGTAAGGGCGACTTCACCACATGAAAATTAGAACTGCGGCGTGATCTTTAAGCTCAGTGTGTGTGTGTGTGTGTGTGTGTGTGTGTGTGTGTGTGTGTGTGTGTGTTGGTTTTTCTGAGATGGAGCTTCATAATGTAGCCTAAGCTGGCCTTAAACTCTCAGCAATCCTCCTGAGTTCTGGGATTACAGACATAAACCATTATACGCAGCTAAACTGTTTCCCACAACCTGGCTTTATGCTTGCTAGATTCTCCCCCCACACACACCTTTTGTTTAGTTTTGCTTTGCTTTGTGGGGGAAGAGGTCTTAAACTCAAAGACTCTAATGTCTCAGCTGAGCCATAGAGTCATGCTGTGGCACCTAGCTTAAAGCTTCTTCTGAGTAGGAAGTGACTTAACAATACTGGCATATCATAGATTTAAATATCTTTGGTTAAAGGCCAGTCATGGTGGCACATGCCTTTAATCCTTTCACTTGGAAGCAGAGGCAAGGACATCTCTGTGAGTTCAAAACCAACTTGATCTACATAGTATATTCTAAGCCAGCCAGGGCTACAAAGTAAGACTTTGTCTCAAAAACAAAAAAATAGCCGGGTGATGGTGGCGCACGCCTTTAATCCCTGCACTCGGGAGGCAGAGGCAGGCGGATCTCTGTGAGTTCGAGACCAGCCTGATCTACAGAGCTAGTTCCAGGACAGGCTCCAAAGCCACAGAGAAACCCTGTCTCGAAAAACCAAAAAAATAAAATAAAATAAAATCCTTGGTTAAATGAATCTTTTGGTTAAATTTCAAAGGAACTAAATCCAGGCATGGTGGTTCATGCCTATAATTCCAGCCCTCAGGAGCTCAAGGCTATATGCACCCATTTCAAACAAACAGAAGGTACAGATACTTAGAAACATTTATTTATTGGTCTGTGTCTCTTCACTAAATCAGTCCATTGTAGTGTAAGTGCAAGCAGCGTGGCTAAGAAGTATCTGGACAGCACATCCCAAGGCAGGGAGACCTGTTTGAAAGAAATAAAATGTATGGTCAGAAAGCTTGGGGAATGCTGATATCTGCTCCTCATTGTCCTTGTCTTCCTATCATGTATGTGACATTGTAGAGTTCCAGAAAAGACAGGATCAGTGAGGGATCCTGTCTAAACTTGGGTTTTCTGTAAGACCACTGCAATCTTTGTGGGACACTAGGACACATTGGCACTGCTAGGCCGGGTTCCTCATCCTAAGGTTCGATTCCTCCCATCTTAGGTGACAGAATGTCAACAAATGGGCTGAAAGGACCCATGATGTTCTAAAGATGACATTCTGTTACCTAACCCTTGACTGCCTGGTTATTAACAGGTAGAAAAGAGGCTGGTCCTCCCTAGTGCTCAGTTTGGCAGGCCGTAAGTGTGTTATGTTCAGCTTGCCCTGGAGGCCTGTATCTGGAGCTCTTGGCCCAGAGTGGTGAGCACTACTCTCCCTAGGGCAGGGGTGCAAGGTTAGACTCATAACGGATAGACTGTGAGGCTGGGAGATGACTGAGTTTATAAAGAACTTGCCTAGCAAGCATGAGTTCAATCTCCAGAACCCACATAACAATGGCAGGCATGGTGGCTTACACTTAGAATCCTAGCAGAGAAGGTGGAGACAGGAGGATTCCTCGGGGCTTCTGGCCAGTCAGCCTAGCCTAATAGATGAGCTCCAGGCCAATGAGATGCCCTGTCTCAAAAAATAAGGCATGGTCCTGGAGATAATACTCAACATTCCTCTGGCGGTCATGTGCACAGTCACACTTGTATGTGAGCTCACACGTATAAGCACATCCACACACAGATTTTTTTTTTTTTTGCAGAGGTTAAACAGTGGTAAATGCTTATCCCAGACAAAGAGATAGCAGGCAGGGAGGGGTTCAAATAAGAAAGTCCTCACTGTGTGCTGTAGGCAAAGCTAGAAGACAGAGAAACCACATGGGAAAGAAGCGCACCAAGAGCCAGGCCTGGAAGTTCATCTTGCAATCTCAGCGCTCAAGAGCTAAGGCAGGAGGATTTCCCCAGAGACTGCACTTTTGTTTTCTGGTCACCCAAACCCAAATAATCACACAAAAACCATGTTGATTACAACACTGTTTGGCTAACAGGTCTGACATATTCCTAGCTAGCTCTTATATCTTAAATTAACCGACTTCTATTAATCTGTGTTTCACCACAAGGCTGTGGCTTACCGGTAAGGTTCTGGCATCTTTCTCCTTCAGCAGCTACATGGTGTCTCTGACTCCACCTTTTTTTCCCCTTCTTTCAGTTTAGTTTTCCCTCCTACCTATATTCTGCCCTGCCATAGGCCAAAGCAGCTTCTTTATTAACCAATGGTAATGAGATACATTTGCAACTAATACAGAGAGGAATCCCACATCACCAGCCTGATCTACAGAGTGAGACCTTGTCTCAAAAAGACGAACAAACAAACAAACAAATCACACTGAGGTACTTGTCACTTCAGGGACGTGGTGCAGCTGCTGGAAGAGCAATCCAGTTCCACTGACAGTGTGGGATTGGGATAAAGATGGCCTGAAAGCAAGGCCACATCTAAGGAGGTCCATACACTGCTCCAGGTGGGAGGCAGAGCTGGGCAAGTGGTAGTAGGAGCTGGAACAAGTAAGTACTAGGAAGTAAACCAGTAAGTACTTGTGGACCACAAGAATGCCAAGAGAGGTGTGGCACATGCCTTTAGTTGCAGCACTCAGGAGGCAGGTGGATCTCTGAGTTCAAGACCAGCCTGGTCCAAATAGAGAGTCCTAGACTAGCAGTGGTGAAGTAGTAAGACTCTGCCAACAAATAAATAAATACATATACATAACATACATACATGCCCTGTGATGATGGCGCCCGCCTTTAATCCCAGCACTTGGGAGGCAGAGGCAGTCAGATCTCTGAGTTTGAGGCCAGCCTGGTCTACAGAGTGAGTTCCAGGATAGCCAGGGCTGCACAGAAAAACCATGTCTCAGAAATTAAATAAATAAATAGATCATCTCTGGGGCTGGAAAGATGGCTCAGCGGTTAAGAGCAATGGCTGCTCTTCTGTTCAATTCCCAGCATCCACACGGCAGCTCACAGCTTCTGTAACTCCAGTTCCAGGGCTCTGACACCCTCACACAAGCATACATGTAGGTAAAACATGTAAATTACAAAAAAGAAAAATACAAATGCTGAGAGAGGGAGGAGAAACCAAGCGAGCACTTGGGTTTTATAAGCAGAGTAACTAGGTGGCTGGACGTCCTATTAACAAGACCCAGGGATGCAGAGCCATTGCAGATGTGTGTGTGGGCCTTGTTTGAAATGTGCTGGTTTTGCCTGCTCGTGGTGATTGGCTTGGGTGAGAGGCGCAGCAGCAACACAGCCTGCACAGGTGATGGGAGAGATGATAGGCGTTAGATGATCAGGACATGGTCGGCATGGAGACAGCCACCTGGGCCTGGCTAAGCTGTCTGGGAAGGCCATGAACACTGACTCTCATCCCCGCTCCTGTCTCTGCTGTCTTCTGCAGGTGGACGGTGGTGACTCCAATGAGCTCAAACCGCAGCGCCGCTGGGGTTACAATCTTCGAGGGCAGGATATACGTGTCAGGTGGCCATGATGGTTTGCAGATCTTCAGCACTGTGAGTCTGGCCCCTCCTGGGAGACTTCTTCCAGCCTTGGGGTTTTTTTTCCCCCCAAAATCTGTTCTGGGCTGGGGGCATAGCCCAGTTATATACTGCTTGTCTAGCATGCACAAGACCCAGAGCTCAATTCCCAGCACCACCCAAACAAAAAAGCTTGAGTCCTGCCATTGCTGCACATAGGTTATCTCCTGAAGGTCCAGGGTGTCACCTGCATCATCTAGAACTCACTTCTAGAGAGCCCATGCACACAAGGAAGTGTTGTGTGCAGTCATCTTGAACTTGCCCCATTTGGGTGTCCATGACATGCTGGAAAGCCTTTTGAAAGGTCTACCAAAGTGAGCTCAGTCATATGCCAGAAGTTAAGGCCATCAGTCGCGTTCTTCTGGACACTTACTCTTTTAAAAGGCTCGGCAGCCATGCAGTAGTGGTTCCGACTCAGTCTGTACTGAGATAGGAAGTGCTTGGGGCAGTCCCAGGAGACAGTAGTACTCTCCTTCCAGCTCTGCCATCGCCTAGAAGAAGCCCAGTCTTTCCTTCATTTCCTTGCACACGCCCAGAAGGCTTCAGCTCATTATAAGGTGTCTGAAGAGGTGGCATCAGAGCTAGGGCACTTGTCAACTGAGCTCCCTCTCCCTGGTCTCCCACAGTCTAGCACCATGTGGGTTTCTGAGTCCTGCAGGGCCACCCCATGGACCAGGCCTTTCCTCTGACCACCTCATCCCCGCACGTCTCTCCCTGCAGGTGGAACACTACAACCACCACACGGCCACCTGGCACCCAGCAGCCAGCATGCTCAACAAGCGCTGCCGACATGGCGCCGCCTCCCTGGGAAGCAAGATGTTTGTGTGCGGGGGCTATGATGGCTCTGGCTTCCTCAGTATTGCCGAGATGTATAGCTCTGTGGCAGACCAGTGGTGCCTCATAGTACCTATGCACACGCGCCGGAGTCGGGTCTCCCTTGTGGCCAGCTGCGGGCGCCTCTATGCAGTGGGCGGTTATGATGGACAGTCAAACCTAAGCTCGGTGGAGATGTATGACCCAGAGACGGACCGCTGGACATTTATGGCCCCCATGGCGTGCCATGAGGGAGGGGTTGGTGTGGGCTGCATCCCTCTTCTCACCATCTAGGAGAGGGTGGGATGTGGTGGGTTAGGGATCTGGTACAAGCATAGGCGCTTCCTTCCAGGGGCAAGTTCTCTCAGAAGAGGCAGTGGTGGACCAGAAGATGGGGTAAAATGCGAGCCTGCCAGAGGGACAGTGTCTCCAGGTGCTTACGTCCTCCCTTACTGTGCTGCCTTGTGACCTTAGGTTATCAAGATGCACAGCACAGGACAGAAGCCCCTCTGAGTCCCACAGCCAGTGACACGGAAGTGCTTTGCAGGTTCCATCCAAGGCCAGTGTGCACAACTACAGTGCTGGCCCAGCTCCCACTTGCCACAGTGCTGTGAGTGCCCCCGTGCAGGTGGCCTTCCAGCCGACTCCTCCTCACCTGCTTGTCTGCAGCCATGTTGTGGCCAACTTGCCGTCGGAAGCAGCAGTGTTGAAGCCCATTGGAAACCGGGGTAAGGCTGGGAGAGGAAGGACGCCCTGGTGTTGTGACTGCCGGGGCAGCTACAGCAGCATGCTGTATGCGCACACGCTCTTCCTTCCGTCGTGGGGCTCAGAGGATGTCGTCCCTGTCTCAGCAAGCAGGGAGCCAGAAGTCTTCCCAGTGCCTGATGTTTTGGGAACTCAGTGAGGTCTTTCTTTGCTTGTCCCAGAGAACCAGGAGGGGAATAGAGATGTTTGAAAGAAACCGGAGGAAATGGAAACCATAAAGAGAAGCTGGAAGGAAAAGACTTTTGTAAGAGAACGTTTCTCACGAAAAGAAAACAAAAGATACTAAAAGCAATTATACATTAAAATGGAAAACCATCAAAGATGACAGCAGTGGGATCCACTCCCACATTCGGGTCCCAGGGTCCCGAGCCCTCCTAAAGCAGTTGGGGTTCCCTCTGAGCTCCCACTGTGTCTAAAGTCAGGACATTCCTGACTGGACCTTGTCAAGGTGCTCACCCAGTGTCAGAGGCTTAGGGATCTGGCTGCATTACTGCCACCCATCTCTACAGGAGCTCCAGGGTTCGCTGGAGACTCCAGGCGCCCCTGTGATTATTTCCACTGCCACCCAGCGCTCCTTCAGATCCCCACTCCCACATCCATTCCTTCCCTCTTTGGCCAGCCGGAAATAGCCTGTCTGGCCAGATCCGCACTTACCCATCAACTGTCTTTGAATAACTCGTCTGATGTTTCTGAGGCACATTGGCTGTTTGTACCTCTCAGACCTAACCAGGGGCTTTCTCCTACCAGCCATGGACTACCTTGGTCAGGTGTGCCCTGCCATTGCCCTGTTTTTCCATCCACTCGCCTGCCCCGGGGTGGGTGGGGAGGCCACCTTCCCCCCATCCCTTAGCAGACTGACCAGCAAGGTGGGCCTCTACATTCAAGCAACGCTGGCTTTATGATATAAAGACCTAAAGACTAAAAAAAGTCTTTTGCTGCTGCAAAGAAGATATTTTATATTTCTTCCTCTGATCTTGGCAGACGACCTCGTGAAGAGACTCCATGCTCCTTCCTCCTCTGGATGGGACCTTACCGTAGCACAGAAGGGCCCAGAGAGGAGGTTTTTCTATTACCAGTGCACTGGGCAGTGGGGCTGGCCTTCAACTGCTGCTGCCAAAATCTGCTTTTCTAAAGTTCTTCCAGTAGAGACTAGAAGGGTACAATTACTTTTAGCCCCAAACTGGGCCTAAGGGTCCCACTCTCCACCTGATTGGTTTCTTGCCCATTGCTGCCTGCCTGGGGCAGCCTAGAAGCCAGTCCCAAAGGCACAATGTGAAGCCTGGGGCATCCCTTACCCCAGACGGTCCAGTTTACCAGTGTGTGCAATAGCCATGGATTCAGGAGGAAGGACTTTTGTTCCCTGCGACTTAAGAGCTGGGCCTCTGCTATAAGCACTTGAAAATCATGTTTTTATGTTTAAAGACTGAACAATCTGATAACGGATACACGTTTAACTAGGCTCCCAGTGGAATGCCAGCCTTTCTTCCCGCCCCTCAGTTTGCCTGCTGAAATAGAGTCTGAGGGGGCCACGGGTCTCGGTCTTCTGTTGGTCCTGTCAGCAGGCGTGTATCTGTGCTCATCTTAAGTCCTTTCTTCTGTGAATGGACCGCACAGCCTTGACTGCGAAGGTGCTGAGAACTGGTCAGTGAGCTCACATGGGGACAGCTCCTTGTGATGCTAGCAGACAGCATTCCTGGAGACGACACATCTTCCCCCGTCTGCTGCTGTTGGATTAACCGCCCTGAGTCCACTCCCACCTCCTAGAGCAGCAGATACGCTGTGCACGTAGAGAAAGGTCAAGTCAGTGTTTAACGTGGACTCTGAGCACACTTGAGCAAACAGGAGCATTTCCATACATCCCAGTCTGAGGGCAGGTGGCTGGGCCGACTCTCTAGCATTAGAACAGTAGGATCATGGGAAAACAGACATCAGCAAAGGACATGGTGGAAAGGATGTAACAAGGAGATAGGTCAAACATACCTGGTGGACACAGGGTTGGCCACTGTCCTTTCTCATTTCCCATGCATGGTTCTTCTGAGTTTCATCGAAGATCACAAGCAGAAGAGAGCTGAAGACCAGCTTCCTGGTGGAGCATAAAGATGGAAAGAAATAGGAATCCTGTCCCTCTTCACCCACAGTTGTTTCACAGGAAATTTTTATTTATAGAACGCATGTCTTTTGTGTTAAGAAACCAAAGAAAAATAAAAACACTCCTAATACTCTTGCCTTTTCCTGATTGTGTGTGTCCATTCCTGTGTGGGTGTGGTTGTATGTCCATTCCTCTATGTGTATGTCTATTCCTGTGTATAGAAGCCAGGGGTTGACGTTGTGTAGGCGAATCTGTGTTTACTGAGCATTGTTCTCTGATTGCATGAGACAAGTCTTAAACTGCTCTCAGCTGCTGGCACTGCTCAGCTTAGCGTATGGCAGTAGTGCATGGCGGTTGGCAGTGGCTCCATCCCGCAGGCAACTAGCAGGAGATGCCTCTCTGTACTGCAGCTGGCATGAGACACAAGACAAGGAAGCCTTGTTTGGCTCTGCTTTTGTGTGTTTTAGAAACTTTTAAAGCTTTCTCCAGTCTTATGTGGATGTAGGTACCCCACGTTGGGTGCCGTTTGTAGGTGGCCTTTTCTGTCTAGACCAACTGATCAGTTCTGTCCCGCCAGCCACTCCCCAAATAACCACACAGAGACTTAAAATTAATTCTAAATACTTGGGCTGATAGCTTAGGCTCTTTTATTTGCTAGCTCTTACAACTTAAATGAACCCATTTCTGTTCATCTGTGTGCTGCCCCAAGGCTTATTTGCCTCATGTACATACTTCCTATCCTGCTCACTCTGTGTCTCACCCTTCTTCTCCCAGCATTCTCTCTGCCCCGAAAAATCCTGCCTAGCCATCAGCCAATCAGCTTTCTGTTAACTATGAGAGCAACACATCTTCACAGTAAACAGAAGTATTATTCCACAGCAACACCGGGCATCTTTCTCAATAGCTTCCCACCTTGGATTTTGAGGCAGGGGTCTCTTCCTGGCTTGGAACTCTCCAATTCAGCTTGGCTAGCTGGCCAGTAAGCCCTAGGGATCTGCCAGCTGTGGCCCCAAGGACTGGGATTGCAACTTGTCCATTACCACATCCAGTTTTGTTTTTTTTTTTAACCTGGGTGCTAGGGTTCAAATTCAGGTCCTCAAGTTTGCACAGCGATCACTTAACCAGTTGAATCAGACCTACCTCTCCTGGCTTAATTTTAAATGTTAGAAGTAAATTTTTATTTGTTTTGGTTTAAAAGAAAAGTATATTGGACAATTTACAAATATTTTCATGAATATAAGGGAAAAATCAAATGAACCTATAGCAAAAACAATCTTTGAGAGATGTGATTTGAATGAGATGTCCTGTGTAGCTGTCAGGCATTTGAGTCCTTGGTCCCCAGTTGGTGGCTGTTTGGAAAGGATCAGGCAGTGTAGCTTTGCTGGAGGAAGTGCAGCACTGTGGGAAGGCTTTGAGGGTTCAGGAGTTTTACATTAGATCTCTGCCTCTTGTTTCTGGAGGGGAATTAAGAAGTGAGCTCTTGGCCTGACAGTGATGACACTCGCCTTTAATCCCAGCACTCAGGAGGCAAAAGCAGGCAGATCTCTGTAAATTCAGGGCCAGTCTGGACTACAGAGTAAGTTCCAGCCCAAGCTCCAAAGATACACAGAGAAACCCTGTGGGGGGGGGGGGGGTTGAATATGAGCTCTCAGCTGTTCCTGCTGCCATGTCTGCCATCTGCTGCCTCAGTTCCCTGGCACCATAGACTCTTATCCTTCTGGAACTTTAAGCCCCAAAGTTTGATCCTGTCCAGACGGCCACAGCCCTCACGTTTTTCCCTTTTCTCAACTCCCACAAAAGTACATTTAATTCCCCATGTCAACTTCCTAAAGTCAACATTGCCACTTTAGCTCCTTGCTAATGTCCAGCCGGAGAATCTGTAATTTTGGCACACAAAAAAGTCCTGGAAAAAAAAAGTTATGATTTATGTGTGAGGCCAGTTGAGGTGGCGCACACCTTTAATCCCAGTACTGGGGAGGCAGAACTAGGTAGGTCTCTGTGAGTTCAATGCCAACCCGGTCTACATAGTGAGTATGATTTTCAGAACAGCCAGAGCTATATAGTAAGTCAGTGTTAGAAGGAAAGAAAGAAGGAAGAAGGGAAGGAGGGAGAAGGGGGAGAGGGAGGAAGGAAGAAAGAAGGCTGGAAAAATGACTCAGCAGTTTGGTTCCCAGCAACCACATCAGGCAGCTCAAAATTGCCTTTAACTCCAGCTCCAGAAGACCCAGCACCCTCTTCTGGCCTCGAAGGGCATCACACACTTGGCATACACTACTACCAATACACACATATACAAAACTTTGGTTTTTAAATTTTCAAATATGTTTTAAGGGTTCATGGGCTGAGGAAATGGCTGAGCAGTTCAAGCACTTGCTTTATAGACATGGCGAGAGTTAGCTGGCAGGGGTCTTAGAGCTTGACAGGAACCAATTTTCTTAAGATTCATTTGTCATCCAAACCAAGTGAACACTTTTTTTAAAAAAATGAAGAGGATAGAGCACGTAATATAAAGGTGTGGTGTGGGTTGGAAAACATGGGAATTCAAAGGTTTAAACACTTTTAAAAAGTGTTAAGAGGCAAGGAGATGGTAAGGATGGATTCACCAATATGAAAAATTCATGAAAAACCTCTATGGAAACTCACTGCTCGAGCCGGGCGGTGGTGGCACACACCATTAATCCCAGCACTCGGGAGGCAGAGGCAGGCAGATCTCTGTGAGTTCGAGCCCAGCCTGGTCTACAAGAGCTAGTTCCAGGACAGGCTCCAAAAGCTACAGAGAAACCCTGTTTCAAAAAAAAAA
>NW_026067915.1:10515735-10562010 GCF_014885135.2 Alexandromys fortis | reverse complement strand
CTTCCTCCCATGACAATAATGGACTGAACCTCTGAAACGGTAAGCAAGTCAGCCCCAATTAAATGTTTTCCATTATAAGAGTTGCCATGGTCTGCCACACCAACTCCAGTGCCATCTGTGTGACATGACATATGTCATTATGCTGGACAGGAGCTACGTGTCCCATGGGACTAGGCTTCCTGGAGGTCAATGGCAGACAGCCCAGTATTAGCTGCCCTTGAGGCATAGACGGGTTTTTTCGATTAGTTGGCTATGTGGGGTATGAGCTTTGCACAATTTCTTTCATAATAATGATAGTCTTTATACATACAAGACAAGGATCATTCTCTTCAGAAACAGCTCTGGGATAAGGAAGCACAGTATGGGAATGTATAAGACTACAGCAGAACCTTTGTCATACACAGGGTGTATGATGAGCAAGGGAATAGATGGGTTAATGTTGATGGACAAAGACTGTTATATTATACTCTGAACTTTATGGATAGGCTGGCTAGATCCCAACCCCCATAGTGTCTGCTGCATAAGAAAATACTAAAAAGTGTATTTTAGCAGGTGCAGAGAACTGATTACGTATATTTGGTCACTAGATGAAATAAAGGGTTAGGAAGAGGAAAAGCCATGATAGCGATAATGAGACAGAAACTTTCTATTCATAAGATGAAACCACTTGTCTGAGGTTTAAGTTCCCAAGGACAGGATTTCATTTTCTAAGGATGTTTTATGTCTAACACCTATCCCTGGTAATGTGACTAAAAGAAGCTTTCATACTGTGCCAACTGATGACACATGACCTTCTGATTTGTTCTTTGATTGATTACTATATAATAAAAACATAATTTTAGTAAAATTACAGCAGATTCCAAGCACTCTCTTGTGTGTTGTGTCTGTCTGTCATTCGCCAAACTTGTGCCTTCCTGCGTACCAAGACCCTGCTTCTCCCATGGTCTAAGTGGCTCCTCTGAGCCGGTCCGTGGCAATGGTCATAGTGTCTCTTCACAGCAATAGAAATCCTAAATGAGACAGAAGTTGGTACCAGGGACTGGGGTATTGCTGTGATAGGCTAGACCATGATTTTGTTTGGAAGAAATTAGACTTTGTTTTTTGGGGGGTTTAGAAGGCAATGAGATGCTTTAAAGCACTGTTTAATGGACCATATTAGTAGGAGCATGTGTTGAAATAAGAGCGGCGGGGCTGCGTCCCCAACACCCCGGCCGCTTGGCTAGCTCATGCCCGAAATAACAACACACAAACTGTATTCATTTAAAAACTGCTTGACCCATGAACTCTAGCCCTTACAGGCTAATTCTCGCACCTGGACTAGCCCATTTCTAATCATCTGTGTAAGCACCCCAAGGTGCGCTTACCGGGAAGATTCTAGCCTTTGTCCATGCTGTTCGGGAGCAGAGCAGAGTCTGACCTCACTTCCTCTTCCGCCCAGCATCCTATTCTGTTTACTCCTCCCATCTATGTTCTAACCTATGAGGCCAAGCAGTGTGTTTATTACTTAACCAATGAAATCAACAGATTGATATGACACTCCCACATCAAGCATGGAAGACAGTAGTTCTGAGGGTGATTTGAACTCTGGGAGCCCAACTCGAGAGGTTTTAAGAGAAGAATATGGCCTAGAGACTGTTCTTGTGATGTTTTGGTAAAAAAATGTGGCTTCTTTTTGCCCTTGTCTGAAAAGTCTGCCCGAGACTAAAGTGAAGAGTTTTGGATTAATTCTGGACTCTTTGGATATCTGGGTGCCAGGGGCTGAAGTGAAGCCTCAACCCAAACATCCCAGACTTTCATTTTGCTTTGTGTGTGTGTGTGTGTATGTGTGCTGCATGTACTGTGTGTTGGGTGCATACTTGCCATAGCATGTCTGTCGAGATCACAGAACTCCGAGTGGGAGTTGGCTCTCTCCTTCCACCGTACACACCCGGTGTTCTAAACCAGTGTATGGGCATAAGTTGTGCCACTATCAACAGGCATAGGCCTTGGTTAGATCTTAGAGGTCCCCAGGCTGACCCCAGCCCTGACCCAATAGCTCTGGCACCCCCACAGGGTACTAATCAACTCGAAGATCCTCTCTGTTAATGGTTTAAATTTGTGAATGTGTTCTAGGCAGGAGAAGGATAAATCCAGTTGTTTTCTTTCCATCAAGCTGGGATGGGGTGGGTCTTAAGTTGGTGGAATAACTAAGTGGGTAAGGACACTTCATGCCAAACCTGGCAACCCGAGTTTGATCCCCAGGATCCACAAGGTAAAAGGAAAGAAAGAACTGAGTCCTACAACCTGACCTCTGACTTGCACACACAGGCTATGGTGTGCATGTCCCCCAATAAATAAATAAAAAAGCAATGCCTATGATCCTAGCTCTCGGGAGGTGGAGACAAGGAGGAGGATCAGAGTCTCCAAACGAAAAACAAAAGAGGCACTTGCTTGCCAAGTTGGCTGCTCTGGGTTCTGGGTTCTTTCTGTCTCTGGGATGCACATGGTGGAAGGAGAGAATCAACTTCCCCAAACTGTGCTCCACACCCAGGTTGTAATACATGTAAACACACACACACATACGAAATGAAATTCAAAATATAAGCTAAAAATAAAAAGGAACCCAACCAGACAT
The DNA here is from genome assembly GCF_014885135.2 of Alexandromys fortis. Taxonomy (NCBI): domain Eukaryota; kingdom Metazoa; phylum Chordata; class Mammalia; order Rodentia; family Cricetidae; genus Alexandromys; species Alexandromys fortis. The sequence goes on along the minus strand of NW_026067915.1, from coordinate 10,559,396 downwards.
ATTTTGGAATCTGTTGGACTTTTCATACAGTGTCTGAGCCCATAGTTATGACAATACAGTGGCCTTTGCGCCATCTGCTGGCCAAGTGGTCCAAGGACCATGTTATGATTCCCCTTGAAAATCTATGTTGAAGTCGTTTCCAGGGGAAAGTGCTCAACATTCTGTAGCTTTTGAAAGAAAGGTGCAGGACTGTCTGGAAAGAAGAAGAGCAGGGAGCAGCCCGTCTTTTCCTTCCTGCCAGGGCACAGCCCCCTCTTTTTAGTAAGAAAGAAGTCTTTCTCGTAAGTGTGGAGAACCTGGTGCCTTAGCTCAAGTTCCAGGACAACCAGAGCTACACAGAGAAATCCTGTCTTGAAGAAACAAACAGCTACCAGGTTGACTAGATAGTAGATGTTTTATAAAAGGTGGCATCATTTACAGCCCCATCTGCCACACACTCCTGTCTTCCCACAGCCCCACCAACTCTCATTTTCTTATCACTTCTCTGTAAGTTCGAGGCCAGCCTGGTCTACAGAGAAACCCTCTCTCAAAAATACAAACAAACAAAAACAGTTTAGTTCATCTGTGCTATGAAAGTGACTCATGCCTGTCAAGGACTGTATGTGTTTGTTATTAACTGGCTCATAGCCACCAATCCTTAATTTGGTTACTGATGAGATGGGCATCTTTCCACATGGTTTTGACTGTCCATGTAAGTTTCTATCCACACTGTATGTACACTTTTATTTTTCCTTCCTTCCTTCCTTTCTCTCTCTCTCTCTCTCTCTCTCTCTCTCTCTCTCTCTCTCTCTCGTGTGTATGTGTGTTACATATGTATGTGTGTCTTCCTTGCTTTTCCTCCACGTCCTTCTTTTTCTCTTCTACTTTTTTCATCTTCTTTCTTTCCTTTCTCCATTGCTTTTTTTGAGATAGTGTTCTAAGTAGCCCAGGCTGGCCACCACTTCACAAGCCACCTACCTCAGCCTTCCAGTGCTGAGTTACCACCTTCCTTGTGCCACTACCTCACCTTTGGCCCAGTTTTCTTTCTTTATTTTCCAGTTAATTTTGAGACAGGGTTTCTCTGTGTAACTCTGACTGTCCTGAAACTAGCTTTTGTAGACCAGGCTGGTCTTTCACTCACAGGTACAAAGGAGGAAAGGATGGGATGACATCTCTGTACTGGGGGCGTCTCTTCTGTTGCTTCTCATTTTCCAGCCCATCCTACCCCCGGCCTCAGAATTTGGTATCTATGAAAGATCTCTGCTCTCTGATATTTTCATACCAATTACTGTAACCATTGTAAGTGAATTATTTGCAATTCCCCCAAATCCTTGCCAAGGATATGACTATATATTGAGATAAAAAGCCATGTGACAGCATGTAGATTAATAGAGATGGATTAATTTAAGTTATAAGCACTAGTTAAGGCCAAGCTTTCAAAATTAATAAGTCTCTGTGTCATGATTTGGGGGCTGGTGGTGTTCAATGTGGGAGGTCAAATATCCAAAGATAGGACCTGAGAAAGCTAAAAAAAAGTTCTAGAAAAGGACTTAGAGGGAGCTGGAAAGATGGCTCAGTGGTTAAGAGCATTGCCTGCTCTTCCAAAGGTTCTGAGTTCAATTCCCAGCAACCACATGGTGGCTCACAACCATCTGTAATGAGATCTGGTGCCCTCTTCTGGCCTGCAGACACACACACAGACAGAATATTGCATACATAATAAATAAATAAATAAATAAATAAATACATAATTTTTTTTAAAAAAAGGAGTTAGATGTGGCTTTCTAGCCCTGCAGTCTCTCAGTGTACAGAGACACTGCTATCGGTCACTGCCTGAAGCCTGGAGTCAGCCGCCAGAGCCATGCACCAACGCTATGTGCTGAGCAGAGCCACACAGTGGCAGAACATCTGAAAAATTTTAAAGGGAGATTTATTTTGCTTCCTGGCTTGGAAGGTTTCAGCACGTTATAGTAGGGAGGATCATGATGGTGGAGGAGCAGTCTATGTCATAGCATCCAGGAAGCAGAGAAAGAGAGTGAATACCTGCACCAGTTGGCTTCCTACTTTCAAAATATTTTTATTATGTGTGTGCATAATGTATGGGGGTGTGCGGACCATGGTGCAAGTCGAAGCCAGAGGACAACTTTGTATCACCCGTTCACAATCTTAGCTGGAATCCCAGGATTAAACTCAGGTTCTCAATCGTTCTATTTTATCTGGAATCCCAGGATTAAATTCAGGTTCTCAATCGTTCTATCTTAGCTGGAATCCCAGAATTAAACTCAGGTTCTCATGCTTGTGTGGCAAACACCTTACACACTGAATCATCTACTCAGCCTAACAAACTCTTCAGATTTTATTTTATTATTATATGTGTATGGGTGTTTTGCCTGCATGTGTATGTCTGTGCACCACATGTGTTCAGTGACACAGAGGCCAGAAGAAGGCATCAGATCTGGAACTGGAGATACAGACTGTTGTGAGCTGCCACATGGATGCTGAAAATCAAATCCAGGTCCTCTGGAAGAGCAATGATCTTAACCATGGAACCATCTGTCTAGTCTCAAATGTACGCTTGTTAAATTCTTTTTATTATTGTTGTCTCCACTTAGCATGAAAGTAAGCCATTTACTGAGTATGGAAAGGTTTGGGTATTCTGGGCTAAGAGGCTGTAAGCCCTGCCTGGGCTGGGGAAACCTGTCTTATGAATCTAGATTCCATATTCTTGGTTTCTGCATTGTCTCTCCATATATCTATCTTCATTTTCACATGGACTAAAGTGGAATCTTTGCTTTCCCTTTTAAATTGTTCCTCCCAATTTCCCCACATCAATTAATAGCCTGGCAGCCACCCACCTACACCAGGTAGAAACTTGGAAATCAACTTCGATCTCTCACCCCAATTTTGGATATTTTTGTTCTCAAAATATTTCTCAGATGTTACTCAAAGTGAGTCACCTGCCCACTTTAAGATTTTTTTTGAAACTTCCTTTAACCCAAAGCCACTGTCATTGGTTTCCTAGAAGAATACAAAAGGCTAGTCACTAGTTTCTCCATTTCCCTTTTTTTGGGGGGTGGGGGAAACAGTGTCATGGTAAAATAAAATGCTGCAGGTCCCCGAGTGGCTGCAGCTGACAATGGGCTGACAATGAGACCACAGCAGGGCACAAAGGCAGCCAGTCCCAGGCAGGGAGCAGCGTGGCAGGTGAGAGACTGAGATGGATGTATATTTATTTAGAGGGTTATGGAAGGGAAGGGGAGGGGGGAGAGAAACAGAAAGACGGGGGAAGAGGAGAAGTGGGGAGAAGGAAGTGAGGCAGAAACTGCCTCTTCAGGAGAGAGACAGAAAGGAAGAAACTCGGGCCAGAAGCAGAAGGAAGATCTGCCTGCCTCAGCGGTGGACAGGGGAAGGAGTGGGTGTGGCTTGTGGCTTGTCTCTTAAAGGGACTGGACAGACCATTACACTCCCATCTCTTTTTTATAATAAAAAGGTGAGAGTTTAGGCCCAACAGGTTAAACGAATTGGGATGGCAGATTCTCAAGACTGCTTCCTGCTTATTTGTGGGCATTGTCTTGGAGGGGAACCTGAGAAAGCTGGATGCTCTTCACATCCTAGGGTAGCTGGTCTCTTTGTTCCTGTTCAGTGCTTATGGTATGGAAATGTCTGGTGTCTCTTATACTTGCTTAAGGTATTGCGAATGGATTTTTTTTCTGTGCTCATTTGTCTTGTCTTCTTTGGAGGAAGTAGAGTGCTGCTGCTAGGAGCCAATCTGTCTCTTTTTGTTATGAAAAGTTTTTTTTTAATAATTAAGCATTTAAATGCCATATTCCCCAGATCTCGGAGCAGTTGAGGGCTGTTTACTGGGTATAGATGAGTTATAACTACAGTATAGAATCTGCTGGGTCTGAGCTTGACCGTACTGGCTCTTAACAGATAAGATTTACACTCGTAAAAAGACAGAAAAAAAAGAAAAAAAAACTGCTTGCAATAGAAGGTTAATGGCAGAACTGACAATAGTAGAGAACTATTTTAAAGCAGGGTTGGATTAAACAAAGTATTTTTGTAAGAGACTTAAAAGTACATACCAGTTTAAAACATGAGACTTACTGTTTTTGAAGTCTGAAATGAAATGCAATGAACAGACAATTATAACATTTAACAGTAAACATAGGGACATTAGGGACATTTAAGTTACATGTATGCACACACACACACACACAGAGTGAACAGGAATTGAGCAAAGTGGATGCTCTTAGTGGGACCTACCACGTGCCACTGAGTAAAACACACAGGTAACAGAGTCAACACCAGGGAAACAGGGAATACCTCAGTAAAGATGGCGGGACTTGGTCACCTGATCTGGCTCTCAGTTAAGATGGCAGTAAGGTCACCTGACCTCAGTCAAAATGGCAGCAGTCACGTCACATGTTGTATGGAAGGTGAGACCTAGAGGCATGATCCACCCTGTTGCCAAGCTGCTGTGCCACACGCCGAGGCAGGGAGCAAAAGGCTGGGATTGAAAAGAGCCACTTCGTGGATCTGACCAATCTTGTTGGTAGCGGTGGCAGGGACAGTTTGAGGAAAAATGGAGCCGGCGGGACATCGGTAGAGCATAGTTTGAGAATTTATAGCATAGTTGAAAGCGTGAAAACCCACAAAAACAGTGAATGAACACTGCAGGGCCTGTAGACGGTCATCTCCTCTCTACAGGAGGGGGGTTAAAGCCTGACGAGCTTTGGTCCAGGTGACTCAGAAGCCAGAGAGGCTTGAGGCCCCTCTGAGCCTCTCACGGCAGGGACCACTGATGAGTGGTCCAAAAGAAAAAGAAAAAAAGAAAATTCCAAGGGATCCTGGGCCCCCAGTCGAATGCACTGCACAGCGTGTGCCGTGCTAGCATGGGAGGACTGACCCCAGGTCATCCTAGTCACGGCACCAATGTTATGGTAAAGTAAAATGCCACAGGACCCCCAAGTGGCTGCAGTGGGCACGAAACTATGGCGGGCCACGAAGGCAGCTAGTCCCAGGCAGGGAGCTGCATGGCAGGTGAGAGACTGAGATGGATAGGCATGCCATGCAGAGTGAGGTTGGATATTTATTTAGTGGGGACGAGCAGAGAGGCAGAGGGGGAGAGAGAAACAGAGGTGGGTAGGGGAGAAGTGGGGAGAAGGGAGAGAGGCAGAAGCTGCCTCTTTGGGGGAGAGATGTAAAAAGGAAAGACTCAGGTTGAAGCTGAAGATCAGCTTGCCTGAGGGGGGAGTGGGCGTGGCTTGTCTCTTAAAAAGACAGGACAGACCATTACAGACAGGGTTTCTCTGTGTAGCCCTGTCTGTTCTGGAACTCACTCTGTAGACCAGCCTGGCTTCCAACTCAGAGATTTCCCCCTTGCCTCTGCTTCCCGAGTGCTGGGATTAAAAGCATGCTCCACCACAGTTTGGCCATCTCCTTATTTTTTTTAATTTACTTTGTTTTAGATAACGTATTTATATGTAGTCCAGTTCAGCCTCGAAATGACCTAACTTCCTCCCTGAGCCTCCAGTATGTTGTTGGGATTATAGGAGCCACCACGAATGCTCCACTATTTACGTCTATACACACAAATTCCTATAAAATTTCTGTTTTATAGGTGTCTCCAGAGACAAATGTTCGTCATTTAATAGTTCCTTCCAGAGTCACAGCGTTCTTAGGTGCTAACTTGGCTGTTGTATGTCCACCACATCATCTAGCCTACTAAAAATCAACTGAAACTCCTCAGGCAGCAGAGGGTTGTGGTGTGGAGTATGTCCCTTCCCCCTCACCGTGGACAAAATGAATCCCTACGCTCTTTTACAGGTTCCATCCCGCCGTGCAATTTGCACTCTTCACTCAAGGTTGAATTTATGTCCTCCTCCCCAGCATCTCAGTCGCCATATTTTCTCTACTACAGCACCTGTCACCGTCCTTCATCGGGTGAGATCTGAAAGGCCCTACCAGGAGGGAGAAAAGCGTTTACGCAAGTCAGAAAAATCCCAAAGAAGTCTCGAGTTTAGTGGAGATGACCACTATTCCCAGAAGCCACTTCCCCGCGGACTGGCTCTTTTCCCCCACCCAAGACTCCCCGCGAGAAGAAGACTGAGCATGTGCGAAGATGATTGCGCCTGTGCAAAAGACTGCACGGCCGAGGACTGCATCTCCCAGCAAGATGTGGGGGCGTGCGTCAGCTCCGCGTGACGAGGAACTTCCGGCGTGGAGGGGCGGGGTTGCGCGCGCGGCTTAGGGAGCAGCTGGAACTGGGAGGGGAGCGGCCCAGTGGCCGCTAGGCGCTCTCCGCCATGGAGGCCGTGCCCCGGATGCCCATGATCTGGCTGGATCTGAAGGAGGCCGGTGACTTCCACTTCCAGTCAGCGGTGAAGAAGGTGAGCTCATCTCTGCCCCGCATCTCCGTCGTCTGCCCGCGCGTGATGCCCCCTCGTGCCTCTTCCTCCCGGGGTTCCGTCGCAAGTCGGGCCAGGCGTTTTCCCTTAGGATGGCGCTCCCTTCCCGTACCCTCACAGCATCCTTCTCTCCGACTGGCCCTGTATCCTTGTGGGAATCTGCTCTCCGACTTCTGTCCTGGACCACTTGCATTCCTCCCGAGATTCGTGCTTCCTTGCTGTGACGTTCTGGACCCAGCTCTGCCCTGTTCCTCCAAGGCCAGGAAGCCCCCGTTGGGGAGCGATGGCTGCCCAGGTTATGCAGAGTCCACGCTAGACCCGACATTGGTGGGCTCCCAGTTCACGACCGGACTGGAAAGAATGCGTGTTTTAAGACAGGAACCCCGGTGGCCTGCCTGTAGGAATGCCGTGTTCCGAGACAGTGAGTGTGTGTGTGTGTAGTCTGACCTTCCAATTCTGTATGGTCTCCTTAGAAAATGTCTATTCCAAAGTTCCTTTGAACCAAAAGACCCAGTTTCTTGTTGATAAGAGGGCTTGAGTCACTGAGCTCTTGGAGGCATCCTATTAGTCATTGCGCTGGGTAGAGGGTAGTTGTTAGTTCACTGAGGCAAGGCTTTCTGTGGCGGGTTCAGGTGTGGTGATGGGGAATTGGGTGCCCTCCAAGATAGCGACTGCGTTAGGAAGGGTCCCCAAATAGCATTGAGGGTCGGAGCTGAAATGGGCAAATGGGAAGCCGTTACAGGTGCGGAGCCTTGGGGCTTTGGCCCCGCAGCTGTTGTCTGTAATCTCTCAGCGCTCTGTGGTGCTTGGGGAAAGAAACGGGAGAAAGAAAATGGTTTGGAAGAGGTTTGCTTGCTTTTCACATTCTCGTCACACCTCCTTTTCCTCAGTTCAGGCACTAATTCTTACATGTGCGTGGGGGGTGGGGTTGGGTGAGTTCAGGTGTTGGGTGTGTATGTATGGCGGTGGTCCAGGTGCTGGGTACCAAATCCAGAGCCTGGCGTAAAAGACTAGGCAAGTGTTCTACAGAGAGAGGTAGACCACCCCTCAAGGCCAGACCCTTTGCTCATCTGTAAGACCAGCATGTTAAAGCACCTGATCTAAATTTACAGAGTTGGGTTGATTCTTACCCATCTTCTTTTTAATGCAAATATAAGGTGAATTTTTCTAAAATGCATCGAAACCGAGGGAGGAAGATAGAGACTCCGTATGCAGAGCCCTGGTAATAGGGAGTCCAGCCAGTATTTTTTAGTTTCCCATTCAGGGTTCTCCCTGACAGCCTGATTCTTTGAGCATTTGTCACAGTCTTGTTATACATGTATGATCTGTGTGTGTCTGATACAGGTGTTCCACATTCTGTTCACAGTTACTACTTCCTGTTTCCTTAGCAGGCTTTTCTCCACGCCGTGCCTTTGATTGTGGAATTCCTTCCACCCGAATGCATCACAATGTAAATATATAATATTCAGGATATCTGAGATGCAGCTCCCAAAGGGGTCCTAACCCACATGTTGAGAACCGCTGTTGTATCTAAAGAGCTCTCAGTTTTGTCCCTTAGAGCCATTCTAGAGCTGTTCTTTAATTTCTGTGACTTAGTCCCATCCAGCTTTCAAGGTCCAGTTGTAGCTCTGTTTTCCACAAAGCTGTCGTTAAGCCGTTTATCTGGGTTTAGTCTTTCCCTTTTCTGAAGTTTTTTTCCCTTCGTCCTTTCTTTGGCAATAGTTACATGTGCCCTCTTTCCCCCACTCAAGACAGGGTTTCTCTTTGTAAAAGCCCTGGCTATCCTGCAACTCAATCTGTAGACCAGGCTGGCCTTGAACTCATAGAAATCCTCCTGCCTCTGCTTCCCGAATGCTGGCATTAAAGACATGCACCACCACTGCTCTGTGCTATTTTCAATCTCTCTCTCTAGATGTTTGGAGTATAGCAGTGTTTTTTTTTGTTTTGTTTTGTTTTGTTTTGTTTTGAGATCAGAGGACAGCTTGTGGGAGTTAGTGTTTTCCTTTGACTAGGCAGGTCCAGGGAATAAAACTCTGTAACCAGACTTGGCAGCAAGTGCCTTCGCCCCTGACCCTGCTGAGCCACTCTCTAGCCCTGTATGTGCTGTTTGCTTGTTTGCCTGTTCGAGACAGGGTCTCACTATGTAGCTCTGGTCATCCAGGAACTCATTATGTAGACCAGGTTAGCTTCAAACCCATAGAGATCAGCCTGCCTCTGCCTCCCAAGTGCTGGGATTAAAGGTGTGCGCCACAATACTCTGCTCCTATATGTGCTATGTTTTAACCCCATATTCAGCTGGGATACCAGAAGGGCATCCCCTTGTTCCTTTAGCCTAATTCCCACCACATAGGAAATGTTTCTCAAATGACTGAAAGACAGTCTGGAGGGAATTTCAATTAGATTTATATTATGTTACCCTACATGGAAAAATGTAGAAAAGTCTCAGTCCAGGGGCTAGACAGATGGCCAGTAGAAAATAGAGCATCATGCTCCTGCAGAAGCCTGGAGTGTGGTTCCCAGGACCCACATTGTAACTCCAGTTCCCCGGGATCAGACTCCCTCTTCCGGCCTCTGAGGGCACCTGCATTTACATGCACATACCCACACCTTATTAATAACGAAAAAGAAAATAGCCTAGTCAGATGTGGTGGTTACACGTCAGTAATCTTAGCATTCGGGAGACTGAGACAGAAGCCTACCTGGGCAACATGGTGAACACTGACTCAAAACATAACCTCGGTTCCACAACTAGATTTTTGGGGTGAGGCAGTGAGGGCATTGGTTAAGATGGTTTTATGGCAGTGCAGGCAACTGTGGCCTCAAGCTTGCTGTATAGCAGAGTCTACGCTTGAATTCCTGGTCCTCTTGCCTCTACCTTCCCAGTGCTAGTATTACAGGCAAGTGCCACCACAGCCAGGCTTAGGGGATTGTTGTTTGTTTGTTTATTATTTTTAATGGTGTTGAACCCAGGGCCTTGTGCATGCTAAGCAAGTGCTTTTTCACTGAACTGTATTCCTATAATACAGCCCCACCACTACCACTAACACAAAGGAATCCATAGTCTAGTCGAGGAAATTTAAAACTTCAGGCAATTTAGTGTAAGAATACAAATACCTCTAGGGTACCGGAGCACCAACACAAGGAGGTTTGTGTTAGGCCTTTGCATTGGATCTAAAAGACCCCAGCAGTACAGGCTTTGGGTGGATGTTTGGTGGTGCTGGAGGGTGAACCCTGGGCCTTCTGTACTCCAACATCTCCAGCCTCCAGTGTAGGGGTAATCACAGTGACATTGGCTTTGGTTGTTTTCAGGAAGGCCTGTAGCCAATTGACTAAACTGTAAACATTTAACTAGTTAAGGTATAAGTGTTGACTGGTTGATTACATTGTGACTAAGTTGTTTCCTGTGCTCCAGGGTCTTCTCAGAGTGTCAGATCATAGTGTAGGTGCAGTTCTCTGAAGCAGCGGTCTGGAGGAGTGCCCTCTTCACAGATCTTTGTGTCTTTGCCTTTGCTCAAATAAAGTTCATTAAATTTTAAATTTTAACAGTATTTTATTGATTGTCACTCTCACTGTAAGTGACTTCCCTTCCATTACGTGAAATGGGAGTCAGGAGAAGCGTAAGTTGGTTTTGAACTGCAGTGCCAAACTAGGTTGGCACACTTGGGCTCACAGGAGCATTCAGTGGACAAGCACTGGCCTTGAGCTGCCCCGCCCCACCCCCACCTTTCAGTACTAGATTGAACCCAGGGGTTCAAATGAGGTAAAAACTTATCAATGAGCTGCATCACCAACCTGTGTGCACCATATTGCCCTTGTGGGGGGCCCAGAGGACTGACGCTCTGAAAATGGGTTAAAGATGACTCCTGTGCTCTTTACTAGGGAATGATTTGGCCACGTGTGTTAATATTGAAAGTCATTTCTTTCCCGAACACCTACCCTTAAGCAGCTACATTGAGCAAAAGTCAGGCTCATTTGGACTGAGATGCTGCATCCTTGTATTTTAATAAAGTGCCTATTATATAACCAAGACCTTGGAGTACAGTGGTTTTGAAAATTCCTGCTTTCATGGAACTTACCTTCTGATGATTCATCTGGGTAGCCACGATGCTGTCGTTTGGTTTCTCCTACCAGAGTCCTCAGGGAGACTGCTGTTGAGGCTGTCACAGCCCACTGCAGCTGCCTCTGTGGGACCTTCCACGTGACCATATCTGATTATTGCCTTGCTTAGGTCATTCTTGAGTTCTTTCTTCCTGCTTCTTAGCCCCAGTAAGCCATGCTTCCTCAGAATCTCTTCATCTGCCTGGCAGCTGTGCCACCCCGATTCAGACAGGCCTTTTCTCCAGAACTGACCTGTCCCCTGGACAGCGCGTGTGCATTGCTTGTTCCCGCTGCTCATCTTGTTCACGTCTGGCCTTTCGGCTTTGTGAAATGTTTCTCTCCTAGATTTCCCACAGAACAGAAGCCTAAAAACACCTTCCCCGGTTGCCCATCAGTGGAGGACATGAAATATTGTCAGTTTTCTGTGGTATTGATCTGTTTTTATCTCCTACCATAGATGGACAGACTCAGTTGGTCTGCCTGAAACTGTCTTTCTTATGTTACACAGGATAGGCCCCCATTACAGATGAACTGGATGGTCCATGGTCTTTCCTGACTTAATGTCTGCCTGCCAGCCTGGTCTACAGAATTAGTTCCAGGACAGCCAAGGCTACACAAAGAAACCCTGTCTCAAAAACCAAACCAACCAACAAACAAATCCATGTGTTTTAAAGCCTTATTTGAGCATTGCTTTAATTAGTGTAGTGAAATTTGAAGGCATTGTATCAAATTCAGAGTAATGCAGAATGAGAACACGCTGAGGCAGAAGGGCTGTTCCTAAGGTGAGGTAAGTTAATCAGTGCTCATAGGGAGTGGCACTATTGGACCGTCGGCTTGTTGGAGTAGGTGTGGCCTTGTTGGAGGAAGTGTTCATTGGGCTTTGAGTTTTCAGAAGCTCAAGCTAAACCTCTGAACAGTAGTAAGTCACCCTAGCTAAACATTTTCTTTTATAAGAGTTGCCATGGTCATGGTTTCTCTTCACAGCAATAGAGACCCTGAATAGGGCAGGGTCCTACTGCCCCATTATTGGTTGCTGGTTTTCCATTTCTCTGATCTGCAAATAGCCGTATGATTCAGAATTCTTGTTTCCAGTGATCATTAGTGGCACGGTTTTGTGTCATTAATTACTATAATAGCAGCACAGAACAAGTGCAGCCACTAGAAACTGACCTCCTCCCTTGTCCCCTCAGAGTTGAGTGACCTTCAGCACTATCATGATCATATACTAATCACTCGTCTCTAGTCTGTGGCTTACATGGTTTTTGAGAAAGGGTGTAACTCTGACTGCCCTGAAACTTGTCACGGAGGCCAGGTTGGCCTCAAATTCAGATCCACCTGCCTGTACATCACCAGTCCTAGGACTAAAGGCCTGTACTACCACAACCAGCTGTGATAATATTGAGAAAATTAACACATGAAGAGTTTCTCATTATGAATCTTAGTATAGTACAGGTCTTGCCATACCATAAAGGATATTTTCAGCTAAGTGTAGTCTTTCTTTTTAGGAACTAGCTCAAGTCTTCATGATAGCTTTGTGAAGCAGGCATAGCAGGTAATATTCTGTTGCTGCAGCAAAACACCATGACAAAAGAGTAAGCTGGGGAGAAAAGGGTTTAATCAGCTGACACTTCCACATTGATGTTCATCTTTGAAGGAAGTCAGGACAGGAACTCAAACAGGAATCTGAAGGCAGGAGCAGATGCAGAGGCTGTGAAGGGATTCTGCTTACTGGCTTACTCGGCTTGCTTTCTTATAGAGCCCAGGACCACTAGACCGGGGATGGCACCACCTACAAAGTGCTGGGCCTTCCCCCATGGATCACTAAGAAAATGCCTTATGGCTGGATCTCACGGAGGGATTCTCAGTGGAGGCTCCTCCCTCTCTGGTGACTAGCTTGTGTCAAGATGACACACAGCCCGTGCGCTCCTTCTTCCCACCATTCCCCCAGCTATGTTTCAGAGTCTCACACAGCTGGTGGCCTCAGATTTGAGGATGACCTTGAACTCCTGATTCTCTTGCTTCTGCTTCCCAAATGCTGAGATCATAGGTACGTCCATCACACCAGGCTGGAAATGGAAAGACAATTTTATTTTTTTTTTAAAAGGATACAAAGAGTTTGTCTCCTATAATGTCTTTTCTTATATTTTTGGTTGTGAGCCTAGCTTTTAATGGCTGAGCCATCTCTCCAACCCACAATGCCTTTTCTTTTTCCTTCCTCAGTAGGTTTGATTTCTCATCATACTTTCACTTGAGACCTGTTTCTTTTTTATTTACTTTTCTACTCCGTGTGCATGTGTATATGTGCACCATGTGTATGCCTGCCTGTGGGTCCTCTAGAACTGGAGTTGGTTGTGAGCCACCATGTGGATGCTGGGAATAAAACCTAGGTTCTATGAAAGATCAGCAAGTACTCTAAACTTCTGAGCTGTTTCTCCAGCCCCAAGCCTGCTGCTGATTCTGACAAAAAGGATCTTCAACTGCTTCAGAGCCTACCTAGTATTGTTTTGGTTTGGTTTGGGTTTTCCTCTCTCTCCCAAACCACCTTCATTGGGACTGTAATTTAATCACAGTAAACAGCTCCCATCTCAGGCTTCAGTTCAAGGGAAGCCTGACACTCTTTGAGGTTCTCTCAGTGTTGGTTTGTGTCGCTACACCAGTGTCTGTTTTACTCTTGGGTCTGCTACTGCCTTGCTTTCCCAAGTTACATTAGGTCAGACCAGTCCCATAGACTGTAGTCAGATAGTTTGGGTTACTGTTCCACACACTTGAATTTCAGCAAGTCTCTTGACTCTTATTTAAAAACAAAAAACCACTGTCTGGGCAGTGGTGGTGCACGCCTTTAATCTCAGCTTGGGTAGCAGAGGCAGGTGAGTTCAAGGCCAGCCTGGTCTACAGAGTGAGTTCCAGGACAGTCAGGCTACACAGAGAAATCTTGTCTTGAAAAGCCAAATAAGGGGGCTGGAGAGAACTGGCTGCTCTTCCAGAGGACCTGGGTTCAATTCCCAGCACCCACATGGCAGCTCACAACTGTCTGTAACTCCATTTCCAGGGGCTCTGACGCCAATACACATAACATAAATAAAAAAGAAAAAGAAAAATTGTATAAAGTTTAAAAATATTATGTCTTATTTAGTGTGATATGTGTTTATACATGTGTGGTTGCTTGCACCAGAGTGCATGTGGAGATCAGAATATAGGCCACAGGAGTTGGGTTTCTCCTTCCACCATGTGGGTTGCACTGAGCTTTACCAGCTTCCTGTCCTCTTTTTCAGTGGGGCCAAATGTTTGGGTTCTGATTGTTGCTGCATCAGTCGCTAAGTCAGGGTTAGTTCTGTCACCTTGACCTCCTGGGAAAGGAGCTCTCGTTTGAGGGATTGGCCTGAGAGCACATCTCTGGGGCATTTTCCTGGTTGATGTTGATGAGGCAGTGCCATCCTTGGGCTGGGGGACCTGGACTGCATAAGCAAGCAACCGAGGGGCATTTATCCAGTAAGCAGTGTTCCTCTGTAATCTTTCCTTCAGTTCTGCCTCTCAGTGATGGACTGTGATGTGGGAATGTGGGCCAGGTAAACCCTTTCCTCCCAAGTTGCCTTTTGTCAGCTTTTTTCACAGCAACAGAAATGAAAACTAGGATGTTAGTGCTGTGATCTTGGCAAGTGCCCTGGCCTCTGCCCCAGTCCTCTCCTCTCCTCCCCTAAATGCTGATGAGACTGGAGCCCGCCTCTTTGCATTGGAAGGGCTGGGCGACTGCAGCGCCCAAGACTCTGCCAGCCTGTGATGGGGACTCGATGAGTGGGTGCTGCTTCTCATTCGTGGAGGGGAAGTGGCTCTTGCCCTTCACTATCGTGTGAGCAGCTGGAACAGTACTCTTGTTTTTAGGACTCTGTGGTATCAGATCCCTTCAGCTGTATCCCACAGAACCTTGAAGCTGCATTTTCTCCTTTCTCACGATGAAGGAGCTGCCTTAGCCGCGTTCTCTGTTTGTAGATTAGGTAGGAGTTAGATCAGAGTGAAGTTAGCTGGGAATCAGCAAATCTGCTTTTGGTTGTTACCCTTCTAAATACTGTTTTTTGTGTCCAGAGTTTGGGCAGAGTTCAATAATTTCTTTCATAGCTTTTATCTTTTAAAGAGGCTAAGACCACTTACAGAGTTTGATTTTTTTCCAGATACCATAGTTCTTCAACAACTCTTTGAGTCATTTGTTTCCCAAATTTCAAATATTGAAAAAAATTGGAAGTCATCCAGATCCTCATTACCCACTTTTTTAAATTAGTTATGTGGGGTGTGAGGGTGTACTGTGGGGTGTGAGGGTGTACTGTGGGGTGTGAGGGTGTACTGTGGGGTGTGAGGGTGTACTGTGGGGTGTGAGGGTGTGCTGTGGGGTGTGAGGGTGTCCTGTGGGGTGTGAGGGTGTACTGTGGGGTGTGAGGGTGTCCTGTGAGGTGTGAGGGTATCCTGTGGAGTGTGAGGGTGTACTGTGGGTGCACATGCATGGAAGTCACGGACGTCAGACAACGCTGTAGTGCCCATGCTCTCCTGCCGCCTTTCTGTTCGGGGTTGAACTCGGGTCCGTAAACCTGATTTCATCAGCTAAACCAACTTGCTAATCCTATTTTTAGTTGTCTTGTTTGTTTGGTTGGTTGGTTGGTTTGGCTTGGATTTTCGAGATAGGGTTTCTTTGTGTATCTCTGACTGTCCTGGAACTCACTCTGTAGATCAGGCTGGCCTCGAATTCACAGAAATCTGCCTGCCTCTACCTCCCTGAATGCTGGGATTAAAGGCGTGCGCCACCATCGCCTGAATAGTTGTTTTATTTTTTAAGATTTATTTGTTGTTTGTTTGGCTTGGTTTTCTCAAGACAGGGTTTCTTTGTGCAGCCCCGGCTATCTGGGAACTCATTTTGGAGACCTCACAGAGATCCACCTGCCTCTGCCTGCTGAGTGCTGGGATTATAGGCGTGCGCCACCACTGCCCAGTTTAAGATTTATTTTTATTTCATGTTTATGAATGTTTTGTCTGGATGTATATATATGCACACATGTACATCTGTTGCCCATGTAGGTAAGAAGACATTGGACCCTCTGGAATTAGAGTAATAGCTATGCAATTATTACAGAGTAATACCATGTAGCTGCTGGAGGCTAAACCGAGTTTGTCAGCAAGAGCAGCAGATGCCAAGTTGTAGGGAAGCACTGTACCAGCTGAGCTGCCCCTAGCCCTGCTGGCTCTGATTATTTATCTTTTGAAGATTTACTAATTTTCTTATTTATGTGTATGAGTATTTTGCCTGCTTGTGTGTCTGTGTATCACATTGTAAAGAGAGACCCAAAGAGGGCACTGGACCCCTTGATACTGAAGTTAGAGATGGTTGTTAGTCGCCCTGTGGGTGCTGAAGGGCAGCTGAACCATCTCCCCAGCCCTGGTGGTTTTATTTGAATGACATCCCAGTCCATGCTCCTCATTTCTCATCACACTCCCTCAGGCCTTTCCTGAGAGGAAGAAGCTGGAGCACCTTGGTCCTTGGTGCTCTTCCCTTCTGGCGGGGAAGGCTTTGCACCCCTACTCGCTATGTGTGCTTTTAGGGTTATCCTTGTGACTTTAGCGCAAAGGATGCTTGAAGGAGCTCTAAGAGTGACCCTTTGGGGATCTTCGCAGGACTGTTTCAGCTGGGTCAGACCCCTCCTCCTTGAGCTGGTAGAATCCGGTGTCTGTTGAGAAGGCTGTAGCATGAGGGGCCTGTTGGGCTGTTTGCATAGGGTGTTCAGTCTCCATCTTCACGGGCTGGGAGGAGGAGGCTGGCCTAGTCAGCACCTGGGTGCTGCTTGTAGCTGAGGTCATTCTGCTTACGCTTTATTTTTACCTCCCTCTAGTTTGTCCTGAAGAATTATGGAGAGAACCCAGAAGCTTACAATGAGGAACTGAAGAAGCTGGAGTTACTCAGACAGGTAGGAGAAAGTATTTTTGTGGTTTTTTGTTTATTTGTTTTGCTTTTTTTGAGACAGGGTTTCCTCTGTCTATCTTTGGCTGTCCGGGAACTCATTTTGTAGACCAGGCTGGCCTCAAACTCACAGAGATCTGCCTGCATCTGGAGTGCTGGGATTAAAGGCATGCACTATTCATGCCCGGGAGGAGAAGGTATTTTTAGGTAGGTATGAATGGAATTGGTTTGTTAAAGAGATTAAAACACACACACACACAACTCTACCATCTGCTGTGGTCATATTTGAATTTACTATATTTAATTAATTTATTTTTTTTTTTACCTACAAAAGCATCAAAATTGCGGCAGAAAAAAACTTGTGTTAACTCCTACAGCCTGATAGGTGAAAAAGGATTTTTTTCCCCCATAGGGTCTCGGTGTTGCTCAGGCTGGCCTTCAGTCTTGAAAATTCTGGAACTAATGGCATTGCCCCTTTATGTTTAAATCTTAGTTATTTTGCTGTACTGGGGATTGAACTCATGTCTTCAGGCTTGATAGCAAGTATTTTTACTTGCTATGCTGTCTAACTATTTTTGAGACATGGTCTTGTGTAACCCACATGGGCCTACAACTTTATGTAGCTGAGGATGATCTTGAAGTTTTGATCCTTCCACCTCCTCGTCTTAAACACTGAGGTTACAGATGTATGCCACCATCTCCATGTTTTTCTGGACCAAACCTAGAGCTTCCTTCATGCCAGGCAAGTACTCTGCCAGCTGGCCATCCACAGACTCTAGTGTCTTTTTGATGTTTGTTTGTTTGTTTGTTTGTTTGTTTGTTTGTTTGAGACAAAGTCTCTCTATGTAACTTTGGTTATCCTAGAAGTCACTATGTAGACCAGGCTGGCCTCAGACTCACAGAGATCTGCCTGCTTCTGTGTCCCAGGTACTGGGATTAAAGTTGTGCTCCATCACTGGGCCATGGCTAGTCCTTTGTTGTTTTTTGTGAGTTTTTGTTTTGTTGGTTTTTGTTGTTGATTTTGGAGACAGGGTCTCATTACGTATCCTAGCTGCCCTAGAGCTTGCAATGTTGCCCAACCTAGTCATGGACTGAATTCTTCTGCCTTCTGTCCTCCAACTGCTGGGGTTATAGATATATGCCTCAATGTCTGGCTTTAAGGGTTTTTTGTTGTTTGTTTTTAAATTTTTTAAATTACATTTATTTATTTACAGTGTGCATGTGTGGAGGTCAGATAACTTGCAGGAGTTGGTTCCCTTCCACCATGTTCAACTTCAGCCTCTCAGGCCTGTGGGAAGAACCCTTACATAAGGGCTCAGTCATTTTGCCAAACCCCTGATGGTTGTTTTGTTTTTTTAACTTAAATCTTTTCTCTTTATTGTTGTCATTTAGGTATAATGTACGTAACGAACAGCTTGAATTTCCCTTTCCCCCTATATTTTCAACCATTTTGAAATATTCCTATATAAGAATTCAGCATATTTTGAGTCTGTTGGATTTTTTTGTTCCTTTTCTACATTGTCTTTTGTTAGGCCCGTAAGAACTCAAATATGGCAGTTCCTCCATTAATCTGTTGTTTGACCTTCTGAAATTTCACTGACTTTCAGTTACTTGTATTCCAGAATACTAAGTGGAAAATTCCAGAATAAGTAATTTAGAAGTTGCAGTTGGTTGTTGTTCCGAGTAGTCTGAGTCTCATGCCTTCCTGCTCTCTTATCCCACCTGGAATGCTCATTGTGGCTTTGTTTAGTGATTCCACACTGTGGGTGCTTCCTGGTCATTATTCACTTAGTAGTAATCTTGGTTTTATTAGCTTGAATGAAATCTCAGGATTTAAATTTGTGTGTGTTGTGTTTGCGTGCGCACAAGAGGGAGGACACTCGTGTGGCAATCACAGGACAACTTGCAAAAGTCTGCTCTCCCCTTGTTCCAGGAACTGAACTCAGATGGACAGGCTGCACAGCAAATGCTTTACCCACGGAGCCGTCCCAGCAGTTCAGAAGGAACTCTTAAGTGTTGTTGGTCTTTGTTCTTTTGAGATGGGTCTCTATGTAGTTCTGGCTGTACGGCGATGGCTAATGTAGACCATGCTAGCTAGCTTCTGCCCCCTGAATGCTGGGATTAAAGATGTGTGCACGCCTTTAATCCCAGCACTCGGGGAGGCAGAGGCAGGCGGATCTCTGTGAGTTCGAGGCCAGCCTGGTCTACAAGAGCTAGTTCCAGGACAGGCTTCAAAACTACAAAGAAACCCTGTCTGGTGGGGAGGCCCCAGGCAATGGTGGTGCGCACCTTTAATCCTAGAGGCAGGTAGATCTCTGTGCGTTCAAGTCCAACCAGGACAGCCGGAGCTGTTAACAGAGAACCTATCTCAAAAAACAAACAAAAGCCAAAATAAAACTGTCAACAAGGGTGCGAATTACAATTACAACAGCCTGCTTGGGGGGGGGGGGGGGGGTACATACTCAGAAGTGGAATTACTGAGTTATGTAATAGGTGGAATTTTGAAGAGTCACCACACTGTAATTTTGCTGTGATGAGCCATTTTACATCTCTACGAGTGGTGCACAATTCTCCCAGTGTGTGCCATTTCCTATGTTGTTGTTAAGAGTCTTAAGAGGCTGCCATGTAGCCCAGACTGGTCTGGAACTTGTGGTCCTCCAGCCTCTTTGGTTTACAAGTATGCAAGTCAAGGCCTTGCTGGCCGTTTTGTGGGGAAAGGTTGCCTGCCTGCTCCCTCCCACCCCCCACCCCACAGCAGGGTCTTATGTAGTCTGAGCTGGCTTTTAACTTATTCTCTAGTGAAATATGACTTGATCCTGATCCTGTAGCCTCTGCCTTCCAAGTGTTAGGACTACAGTTATGTATTGCCATGCCTGGCTTCTTTTATTTTATGATTACTAATAAGTACCCTAATCAGTGTCAGGTAAAGGATGAGGTGTCAGGCTATGGGGATGTGTACGTGCTGAGAGCATCCTTGTTAAGGGATCTGATCAGCTGGTGGTGTCTGCCCGGCCTTGCTTCTGGGCTCTGTAGCTGTTGGTACAAGGGAGAGTTTATGGTGTTTCGAGCTCACTTCCTCACTGGGCACCTGCTTCTTGGTAATTGTATGGTCTGCTTTTAAAAACTTGAACAGAGGATTCCTTTGTTTTGTTTCATTTTCCTGCCAAATAAAAAGGTTTGTTACTATAAAAATTGAAAACAGTAAATATCCAGAATATATGAGCAAAGAAAGATTTATGTTTCTATCAGACACTTATCCCCCCACCCCGTGTGTGTGTGTGTGTGTGTGTGTGTGTGTGTGTGTGTGTGTGTGTGTGTGTATAAGAAGGTAAACTGGGTCTGGGGAGAAGGCTCATTTGGTAAAGTAGGCATGTAAGAATGGGGACTGGGGTTTGAATCCCCAGAACCCATATAAAATACCAGGCGTGGTCATGCACATCTGTAACCCTAGTGCTTGGCAGGGGGTGGAGATAGAGAAATCGTTTTCAGATCGTAAGGTGGCAAGTGATAGTGGAAGGTAACTGTGTCGACCTGGTGTATGCACCTGCACACATGTGCATTTGTGCACTACACATACACACAGAGAGAAATGACTTCAGTGGGATTACTTGTAGATAATCTCTGTCAGCATTTGGAGGTATAGTCATCTGGTCCCCCCCCCTTTTTTGTCTGTATATTTATTTGCATATCCTATGCTTGTACAGAAATGTGATCATATATTCGTCTATTACATTCTTCTTTTGCCTGTATGTCATAGTTTGTCATAGAAGTCATAGTATATTCCTAACAACCTTTTCTGTAGTTTGGCTGAGGAATATTTTCTTGTGAGTGGCTATGCCATAATTCATGTAGACAGTCCTTGTTGATAGAAAGTCTAGTGGCATCAAGACTTTTAAAGTGATAATGCTGTGAGAAATGCTGTTGTGTGCACAATTGAGGATTTTCCCCGGTTTTGATATCTGTCCTCCGTGAATCTTTTTTTTTTAATATTTATTTATTATGCATACAACACTGTCTGTGTGTATGTCTGCAGGCCAGAAGAGGGCACCAGACCTCATTATAGATGGCTGTGAGCCACCATGTGGTTGCCGGGAATTGAAATCAGGACCTTTGGAAGACCAGGCAATGCTCTTAACCGCTGAGCCATCTCTCCAGCCCCATGAATCATTTTTTTTTGAGACAGGGTCTCGTGTAACTCAGGCTGACTTCAAACTTGCTTTGTAGTCAAGAATAACCTCGAATGACTGACCCTCCTGGGTTCTGGGCTCACAGCTGTGCATCACCATGCCTGGCCTTCCTGGGTCTCTTACTGTTCATTTTTAGATACAGAATTGTGGGTCAAAAGTTAAACATAGGCGGGCCGTAGCATTAAACATAGGAGCTATAGAAATAGCTCAAGAGCTAAGGGCACAGGCTGCTCTTCCTCAGGTTCAGTTCCCAGCACTCACATGGCAGCTCACAACCATCTGTAACTCAAGTTCCAGGGGATCCTGTTCCCTCTTCTGATTTCCACAGACATCAGACACACATGTGACACACATACATGCAGGCAAAACACCTACGTGCATAAAATATTTTTTAAAGTTGAATATAGTCCAAATTTTAAAGCATATTATAGAGTATCTTCTACAAATGTGGATGACTTAGTCCACCAGCCCTAGCAGTATGGTATGTTCCTCAGCTGTAGGTGTAGATGGGGCTTTTTTAGAAATCCCTAATGATGGTGAGCCTGTTTCTTCCATCCTACTTCCCAGAATGCTATTCGTGTTGCACGGGACTTTGAGGGCTGCAGTGTCCTTCGAAAGTACCTTGGCCAGCTACACTATCTGCAGAGTCGGGTGCCCATGGGCTCCGGCCAGGAGGCCGCTGTAGCTGTCACCTGGTGAGAGCTGGTAGCTGGGCTGGGCAGTTGAGAACTTAGAAGGTGCTTGGACAACTGGGATGCTTGGGTGGTAGGCATGATCCTTTCCCATGTCCTCTCTCCTTGCACAGAATGGGGAGTGTTAGTGTGATCTCCCATAGACCCCAGTCTCATACTGGAGTGGTTGGTCCCCTTCCCTGACCCCCTTGGGCCCAGGCCAGGTCCTATTCTCGCGATGACTGAGATGCATGTCTGCAGGACTGAGATCTTCTCGGGAAAGTCTGTGGCCCATGAAGACATCAAGTACGAGCAGGCCTGTATTCTCTACAACCTTGGTAAGCCGCTTGATCCTTCCATGGGCCCTGCTTCAAGCCCTGTCAGCCCTGGGCCTCAGCTCATCAGGTCAGACAGCCAAAAAGGCTATGACTAAATGAAAGGAATATACCTGGGTTCTGACCCCTCCCCTGCCTCTACCACAGCTTCACTGACACTTCTGCTGTTCCTGGGACCCTGGGAAGTCACTGTTTAAAGAGCTACTTTGCTGGGCTGACCACAGAGTTGTCTCTGTGCACTACAATAGGGACTCACGGCCTTCCTTTGCTTGGATAGTATCACTTCCTCCCTACTGCCCTATTAATGGCTTTGGATTGAGAGGTTAAGACTGGCCTTAGATTGCCCTTCAAGTCAGTGTGGCTGCTGGCTGAGGGGAAAGCATGGGGGCTCCTCCCTCCTCTACTCCTGAGCCAGGTACATAATAGGAGAAAGAATTTGGCTGGCTTCTTGGATTTTGCCCAGTTCTAGGACCTGTTTTTCTCACTGGGTAAAGACGGGTGCTCCTCTACTGTAGTCTCAACACAGGTGTGGGCAGCCTGGGAAACACCCCACGCTCTCCTGACCTAACGGCCTTTGTCTCTCTAGGTGCATTGCACTCCATGCTGGGGGCTATGGATAAGCGCGTGTCTGAGGAGGTAGGACCCAGGGATGCAGGTGGACATGTGGGTGTGCTATGGAGGACAGGGTGTCATCAGCTACCAAAGTTGGAATGATTCTTGCCTTATGGAAGTGGTCATCTTTCACGTCCAGGGCATGAAAGTCTCCTGCACCCACTTCCAGTGTGCAGCAGGTGCCTTTGCCTACTTGCGCGAGCACTTCCCACAGGCCTTCAGTGTCGACATGAGCCGCCAGATCCTCACCCTCAATGTCAACCTCATGCTGGTGAGCAGGAGTCGCCCTGGTGGCCAAATGGGTTTTGTTTCTGCTTTGAGATGAAGTCACATTTTGTAACTCAGACTGGTCTGGAACTGTCTGTGTAGCCCAGGCTTGCTTCAGAACCATGACCAGTCCTCCTGCCTCAGCATTTTTGGGGTTATGAGCTACCACCCTAACTTTAGGTTGAATTGGAGAAGAAATGGCTAAGGGAGGAGGCAGTTATATCTAGACCCTGGGCCAGTCACATTGCAGGTAGTAAGGGACAGACAGGAAGGAGGCCTTGACATGGGGTCTTTTGAGTTCCAAGTAGATCAGGCGCAGGGTGGTAATTCTGGGAGCTGGGGAGACTCGAGAAGAGAGCAGCCAAGAGGGAGAGGACTTCAGGTGCACAGGGTAGTGACCCGCGCTTGTTGCTCCAGGGCCAGGCTCAGGAGTGCCTGTTGGAGAAGTCCATGTTGGACAACCGGAAGAGCTTCCTAGTGGCCCGCATCAGTGCACAGGTAGGAAGAGGGCTGAGGGTGGGCATTTGCTTTGCTCCTGCTCCTTGGTGACTGAACGGACTCATCCCCATTCCCAGGTGGTAGATTACTACAAGGAGGCATGTCGGGCCTTGGAAAACCCGGAGACTGCTTCTCTGCTGGGCCGTATCCAGAAAGACTGGAAGAAGCTGGTCCAGATGAAGATCTACTACTTCGCAGCTGTGGCTCATGTAAGGCAAGGGTTACTGGTTGTGAACTGGGCCAGGCGGCTGGAGCTCAGGAGCAACAAGTCATGATGCCTCCTCTTCTTTCCCAGCTGCACATGGGGAAGCAAGCTGAGGAGCAACAGAAATTTGGGGAACGGGTGAGTGGGCTGTGGGCAAGGGGGGCTGTCAGGACGTGTTCCAGGCTTTTAAGATTCTTCTGTTTGTTTGTTTTTTTTTTTTTTTTTTGGTTTTTCGAGACAGGGTTTCTCTGTGGTTTTGGAGCCTGTCCTGGAACTAGCTCTTGTAGACCAGGCTGGTCTCGAACTCACAGAGGTCCGCCTGCCTCTGCCTCCCGAGTGCTGGGACTAAAGGCGTGCGCCACCACCGCCTGGCCTTAAGATTCTGTCTTTATATCACACTGGCATTGGTCCTCTTTGCCAAACCCTTGTCCCCCTGGTCTTCCTCATCATGTGCCAGGCTGTCAGAACCTTGCTGTAGACTTTGCTTCTTCCCACCTTGTAGCCCTCATTCCCGGGGTTCTCAGGAGGCAGAATGGGCTTCCCACAGGGGGGATGGCTCTTTGGAGATGTAGGCTACAGGGTGGAGCTGTTTGGGGCTATTGGCTCGGCAGGCATCTGCTACCTGCGCTGCTGGTCTTCTGATCATCAGGTAGGACATAGTGGGGAGATGGAACATTAGGGTCCAAGCAGGACAGGACAGACCAGGCTTTGCCTCCACAGGTGGCCTACTTCCAGAGTGCCCTAGACAAGTTGAACGAAGCCATCAAGCTGGCCAAGGTAAAGCTGAGCGAGTGTGGCTGCTTTCAGAGCCATGAAGGCAGATGGCAAGGCTAGCCGAGCTGATGGATCTTGACCCTAGCCTTGGTTATCTCCTCTGTCTCCACAGGGCCAGCCTGACACTGTGCAAGATGCACTTCGATTCGCTATGGATGTCATTGGGGGAAAGTAAGTGTGTGGGACTAGGGTGGTATGGTTCCTTCTTATTAAATATCTTGTTCCTCTGCACCGTGGGAGGAAGCCAGTAGTGCCAGAGAGCAGTAACCTACATGGAAATCTAATTTGTGTATCCTTGGTGATCTGTGATTTCTCCCGGCTCCCAGGTATAATTCTGCCAAGAAGGATAATGACTTTATCTACCATGAGGCGGTGCCAGCACTGGATACCCTTCAGCCTGTAAAAGGTCTGGCAGCTGAGGGGAAACTGAGGACTGGGGTTGGCAGAGGACGGATGGGATAGGGAGGAGGCTGCCTTGAGTCTTCCTGTGGGCCTGATCTCTGTGGTACTCCCTGCTCTTAGGAGCCCCCTTGGTGAAGCCCTTGCCAGTAAACCCCACAGACCCAGCTGTTACAGGTCCTGATATCTTTGCCAAATTGGTACCTATGGCTGCCCATGAGGCCTCGTCACTGTACAGGTGTGTAGGAGGGACTGGCTCTTTCCTTGGCACAGAGGTTCTTGAGGTCCCTCAAGTATACAGGTCTCCAGCAACTGGTCTGTTTATTCCTTAGCGAGGAGAAGGCCAAGCTGCTTCGGGAAATGATGGCCAAGATTGAAGACAAGAATGAGGTCCTAGAGTAAGTGGATGAGCGGTGGGGAGGTCGGGTGCACAACAGCTGTCTTCCTTCTTGCTCAGATTTAGAGTGCTGGTGTGCTGTGGAGGGTATCCTGCCCCGCCATTGCTATCAGTGTCTGGGCATAGCCACCAGCCCGTGCTTTTGTCTAGTTTCAATGGAGGGGATCAACCTAGCAGGCTCTTATGTAGACGGAATTGGGTCAGAGCCCAGCATTCATCTGATCCTGTTGTCATCCCTCTCCCTTCCCTAGTCAGTTCATGGACTCAATGCAGCTTGACCCTGAAACAGTGGACAACCTAGATGCTTACAACCATATCCCACCCCAGCTCATGGAGAAGTGTGCAGCGCTTAGTGTCCGGCCTGACACCGTCAAGAACCTTGTCCAGTCAATGCAGGGTGAGCAAAGCACAAAACAGGTGCCAGGGTAGCAGGCAAGTAACCTGCCATGGCCTCCTCCACCAAGGATGCTGGTGAAGCCCTGGCCCAAGCATGCACCATCCAAATGGTTCTGTGGATCAGTAAACTATGGGCTTCCTGTATCTGTGGAGTTGAGCAAGTGCTGGGAAACAAACTCTAATCCCAGTGGGCATTTCTGTGTCTTGTGGGCAGAGGGCAGAGTGGTGTCTGCTCTGCCTACCTCAGTGACCACCCCCAATACACCTCAGTGCTGTCAGGTGTGTTCACGGATGTGGAAGCTTCCCTCAAGGACATCAGGGATCTGCTGGAGGAAGATGAGCTGCAAGAGCAGAAATTGCAGGAGACCCTGGGCCAGACTGGGGCTGCCCCTGGCCCCTCCGTGGCCAAGGCTGAGCTCGTAGAGGTGAGGCGAGAGTGGACGAAGTACATGGAAGTTCATGAAAAGGCGTCCTTCACCAACAGCGAGCTGCACCGTGCTATGAATCTGCACGTTGGTAACTTGCGCCTGCTCAGTGGACCACTGGACCAGGTGCGGGCTGCCCTACCCACACCAGCCCTCACCCCAGGTAAGCCCCACCCATGGCTAGCAGGAAGGGGCTTGGAGCTAGGGTTTCTTTGGCCTCACTGATTGCTGCTATCTTAAGAGGACAAGGCTGTGCTGCAAAACCTGAAGCGCATCCTAGCCAAGGTGCAGGAGATGCGGGACCAGCGTGTGTCCCTGGAGCAGCAACTCCGAGAGCTGATCCAGAAGGATGACATCACTGCCTCCCTGGTCACCACTGACCACTCAGAGATGAAGGTGGGTTGGATGAGCACTGAGAAAGGGCTCTGTTTCTGGGCTCCTTACTTAGTTTTTTTGTTCCCATCTTTCCACAGAAACTGTTTGAGGAGCAGCTGAAGAAGTATGATCAGCTGAAGGTGTACCTGGAGCAGAACCTGGCTGCCCAGGACAATGTCCTCCGGGCACTGACTGAGGCCAATGTGCAGTATGCAGCTGTGCGGCGGGTGCTTAGTGAACTGGACCAGAAGTCAGTGCCTGCCTTCCTTCTTACCCCATGCCCCATCTGGAGCTCTGTCCCTATAGTGTGCCTTATGGCTTTTTCTTGTGCCCACCAAGGTGGAATTCCACACTACAGACCCTGGTAGCTTCATATGAAGCCTATGAGGACCTGATGAAGAAGTCCCAGGAAGGCAAGGACTTTTATGCAGACCTGGAAAGCAAGGTAGCCACCCTACTGGAACGGGCACAGTCTATCTGTCGTGCCCAAGAGGCCGCCCGCCAGCAGCTCCTGGACAGGTGAGTGTGGTCTTCAGCTTCATTGTGGACCCGGCCCAGGCCAACCTGGTGTATGAAGCTGACCTTGCTTCCCTGCCTATCCTTTAGGGAGCTAAAGAAAAAGGCACCACCACCTCGGCCCACAGCCCCCAAACCATTGCTCTCCCGCCGCGATGAGGGTGAGGCAGTAGAGGCTGGAGACCCACCTGAGGAGCTGCGCAGCTTGCCCCCGGATATGGTGGTTGGCTCACGGCTGCCTGACCCATTCCTAGGAACTACGGCCCCGCTCCACTTTTCTCCTGGCCCCTTCCCTAGCTCCACAGGCCCAGCAGCCCACTATCTCTCAGCACCCTTACCCCCTGGAACCTATTCAGGCCCCACGCAACTGATGCAGCCCAGGGCTGCAGTGCCCATGGCACCTGGGACAGTCCTCTACCCAGCCCCCACCTACACATCAGAGTTGGGCCTTGTACCAAGATCCTCTCCCCAGCATGGAGTTGTAAGCAGTCCCTATGTGGGGGTAGGGCCACCTCCACCAGTTGTAGGTCTTCCCTCTGCCCCACCCCCCCAGTTCTCAGGACCTGAGTTAGCCATGGCAGTTCGGCCAGCTACCACTACAGTAGATAGTGTCCAGGCCCCTATCTCTAGCCATGCAGCACCACGGCCAAACCCTACCCCAGCTCTCCCCCAGCCCTGCTTTCCTGTGCCTCAGCCTGTGTCCCAGCCTATTCCCCAACCACAGCCTCTGCCCGCACCCTATGCTTTTCCTGTAGGGACCAAGCAGCACCTCACAGGCCCTCCGCCACAGCACCACTTTCCTCCTGGGGTCCCCACAGGCTTTCCAGCCCCTAGGGTTGGGCCCCAAGCTCAGCCTCAGCCCCAGCCCCCACAACCAGCATTTGGTCCACAGCCCTCACATCAGCCCCTTCCGTTCCAGCATCCACATCTCTTCCCAACTCAGGCCCCAGGGATTCTTCCTCCACCTCCACCTCCCTACCCTTTTACCCCTCAGCCTGCTGCTGTCTTGGGGCAGCCACCACCCACCCTGCACAGCCAGATCTATCCAGTCCCATCTCAAGACCCTCTTCCCCCACACTCGGGGGCTCTGCCCTTCCCTAGCCCTGGGCCTCCTCATCCTCATCCCACCCTGACATATGGCCCTGCCCCTTCCCCTAGGCCCCTGGGTCCTCAGGCAACCCCTGTTTCTATTCGAGGTCCCCCACCAGCCAGTCAGCCCACCCCTAGTCCCCACTTGGTGCCTTCACCTGCCCCATCACCAGGGCCTGGTCCAGTACCTTCAAGGCCTCCAACAGCAGAGCCACCACCTTGTTTGCGCCGAGGTGCTGCAGCTGCAGACCTCCTGTCTTCTAGCCCTGAGAGTCAGCATGGAGGAACGCAGCCTCCTGGGGGTGGGCAACCCCTGCTGCAGCCTACCAAGGTAGATGCAGCTGAGGGCCGTCGGCCACAGGCCCTGCGGCTGATTGAGCAGGACCCCTATGAACATCCTGAGAGGCTGCGGCAGTTGCAGCAGGAGCTGGAGACTTTTCGGGGGCAGCTAGGGGATGCAGGAGCACTGGATGCAATCTGGAGAGAGTTGCAAGAGGCACAGGAACATGATGCCCGAGGTCGATCCATTGCTATTGCCCGCTGCTACTCGCTGAAGAACCGGCACCAGGATGTTATGCCCTATGACAGTAACCGTGTGGTGTTGCGCTCGGGCAAAGATGACTACATTAATGCTAGCTGTGTGGAGGGGCTCTCGCCATACTGTCCACCTTTAGTGGCCACCCAGGCCCCACTGCCTGGCACAGCTGCCGATTTCTGGCTCATGGTGCATGAACAGAAAGTATCAGTCATTGTCATGCTGGTCTCTGAGGCCGAAATGGAAAAGGTAAGAGGTTAGATTAGGAAGGGATTGTGGTGTGGGGAGGCAGGGAGTCTGGGAAAGGTAGCCTTAACTGTCCTGTCTACTCTTCAGCAAAAGGTGGCACGCTACTTCCCCACTGAGAGGGGCCAGCCCATGGTGCATGGAGCCCTGAGTGTGGCACTGAGCAGTGTTCGCACTACCGAAACCCATGTGGAGCGAGTGCTGAGTCTGCAGTTTCGTGATCAGAGCCTCAAGCGCTCTCTTGTGCACCTCCATTTTCCTACTTGGCCTGAGCTGTACGTTCACTGTTCTGGATGGTAGGGGTCAGGGCAAACTCCTTGGGTGCAGGGGTGAAGACCTCACATCAGGGGCTCATACCTGCCCTTTCCCTGCAGAGGCCTGCCAGACAGCCCTGGCAACCTGCTGCGCTTCATCCAGGAGGTACATGCACATTATTTGCATCAGCGACCTCTGCACACACCTATTGTCGTACACTGCAGGTAGGAGCTGGCAGCCCTTGAGTGAACGTGTCTACCCTGTCTTAGCCTGGCCTTATGCTTCCTTCTTGCCGCAGCTCTGGAGTGGGCCGCACAGGAGCCTTTGCACTGCTGTATGCAGCGGTGCAGGAGGTGGAGGCTGGGAATGGGATTCCTGAGCTGCCTCAGCTGGTGAGGCGGATGAGGCAGCAGAGAAAACACATGCTGCAGGAAAAAGTGAGTGGGTAGACTGGGTTGAGCTGGGTTTGCCCTTTGAGGATGGCCCCTGCCCAGCTGACCACACCAAATGTATCTTTCTAGCTGCATCTCAGGTTCTGCCACGAGGCGCTGGTGAGACATGTGGAGCAGGTTCTACAGCGCCATGGTGTGCCCCCTCCAGGCAAGCCTGCGGCCAGCATGAGCATCAGTCAGAAGGTGAGGGCAGTTCCTTGAGGGCTCTGCTGGGACGGTCACAACCTGGTGACACTGCCTTCTTACCAGCTCTACCCTTCTCAGAATCACCTGCCTCAGGACTCACAGGATCTGGTCCTCGGTGGAGATGTGCCCATCAGTTCCATCCAGGCTACCATTGCCAAGCTCAGCATCCGGCCCCTAGGTGGTGTGGATTCCCCAGCTGCCAGCCTTCCAGGTCTTGTAGAACCCCCGGGTCTTCCACCAGCCAGCCTTCCAGAGCCTACTCCTGTCCCATCCTCCTCTCCTCCCCCTCTCTCTTCACCTCTGCCTGAAGCCCCACAGCCAGAGGAGGAGCCACCAGTGCCTGAAGCCCCCAGCTTAGGGCCCCCCTCCTCGTCCCTGGAGCTGTTGGCCTCTCTGACTCCAGAGGCATTTTCACTGGACAGCTCTTTGCGGGGAAAACAACGGATGAGCAAGCAGAACTTTCTACAGGCCCACAATGGACAGGGTCTAAGGGCTGCCCAGCCTACGGATGATCCCCTAAGCCTCCTGGATCCACTTTGGACACTTAACAAGACCTGAACAGGCTTGGCCTACCTGGTCCATACACTACATCTCCCATCCCTGCTGCCTTCGGCTCTGCCAGATGGAGTTGTACTGCAGGCCTCAGGTCAGGTTCTGCTCCTTTGTGGAACCTGACATTTTTCAGCTCTGGGCTACTCAAAGAATAAACATACTCTGTGGCCAATGTCTGAGCTCACCCACTGCTGCCTCAGGAGTGCCAAAGACACTTCTCTCTCCCTTACCACATTTTTTTGTTTGTTTCTTGAGACAGGTTTCTGTGTGTAGCCTTGACTATCTTGGAACTCAAAGATCTGCTTCCCAAGTGCTGGGATTAAAAGTGTGCGCTACTGCCCAGAAATCCTATTTCTTGAACATCTGTGAGAAGGCTAAGGGTCTAGGGATACAGTGGATTGACAGACACAAGCTCAGGCCCCTGGTAAATGTAGTTTTTAAAAAAGTTTAATATTACAATCTGGAGACAATACTTCAGAGTCAGCTGCAAAGAAGATGCCTAGCGCTTGCCTCCACTCTAGGTCCAAAGAGTTTCTGCCCCCAGTGACCCACTTTGGGTGGGGCAAAGGGGTTGTGTAGTTGGCCTGCCCTCAGTCCAGTTTCTCCAGCACAGAGGGCACGTACACTAGGCTGAGCTCACTGCCAAAGTTGCAGACAATGGCAGCATTATCCAGCACCAGAATCTGCCGGGCAGGCTGGGCCTCACTGTTCTTGCCCAAGTAGACTGTCTGTAACAGGTCCCCGTAGTTTAGGTCCCAAAACGAGACACAGCCTTGGCCACCAGTCACCAGAAGGTTGTCTGAGATGACCCCTAAGCTTGCACCACAGCCCAGGTCCTGGAGGCAAAGCCAGGGGAGGTCTTCAGTGTGAGGTCATCTCCAGACACCAACAACCCTGTACCCCGCCTGCTTACCTGCTGAATGGAGTAAAGCTTGATGCCCGTGCTGCGGTCCCAGATATTGATGAGGTCATCCAAGCCACTACTAATGACACAGGACGTGGTACAGGTCAGGGAAGTGACATCTCCACGGTGAGCAAATGTATGGCTGACCCTGCTACCTGTTAGTACATCCCACAGGCAGATGGCTCCATCTTGTCCTCCACTGGCCAGAACCATGGTCTGGGGAAAGAAGCCCAAGGAAACTAGATCATGGGTAGTAGAGTTTCTTTGCCAACAAGACTGTCCCCATCCCATTACTGCTTCTAAGGGCCAACAGCCCCACCAGATGACAGCCTCACCTGGTCAATGTATACAGTTGTGATTGCCCCCGAGTGGCCCTGCAGGGTAAAAAGGCAACACGAATCCTCCAGTCGGAAGACCTAGGACAGGGATGAGTAGGCTCTGGTCTCTGGAACCTTCCAAGTTATGTGTTTCAGCTAGAAAATGCCTTCCATCATTTCTCTAGGACTCCTCCAGCTTAAAGCCCGCTTCTGCTCCCTACCCCTTTCCAGCTCACCGGTACCCAGAAATAAACAATACACACTCTTAGAGTATGGTCCTGGCTCCCTGTCACCAGGCGCCCGGCAGCAGCTCTCAGGGCTGTGATGGGTTTTTGGTGTGCACACGGCACTGTGTGGGTCAGGTGACAGGCCACTGCGTTGCTGCTGCTGCTGTACACAGATGAGGAAGGAGAACTGCCGCGCCCTGGGGTCCCTACAGAGGACAGGCTCAGTGAGCAGATTCTGAAAAGGCGTAGTGCAGACTCCCCCACCACGTGCAATGGCTGCTGCTCCTGGGCCCACTGACCTCTGAACTGAAGGGGGCTGAGGGATGTGTGGGTCTCCAAGGAAAAGAAATCAAGGGAACCGTTAAGCCGAGCAGCTACAATCCTAGAAGAGAAAGACAAGAGACTAAGGCCTTGAGGAATACACAAAGTGCTACAAAAAAGATGCAAGAGCTGGGTGGTGGCGCACGCCTTTAATCCCAGCACAGGTGGGAGACAGGTGGATCTCTGTGAGTTCAATGGCCAGCCTGGTCTACAGAGGGAGTTCTAGGACTACACATGTAACCAATTATAAGTTTCCCCGTAACCTGGAGCTTAAGGTCAGGAGAACTGGGTTAATTCTGAGGAAGGGGAGAAGGATCCAGGGTGAGCATGTCACGGAGCCCCATGGGGGCTGCAATATCCATGACATAAATCAACTCTGACCTAAGTATATAGTCTGCTTCTTTCCTTTAACTACAAAAAGATTTCTTTTGCTCTCAAGAATTCTTAGAAGACACAGCCTGCAGGCACAGGCAGGCATATGTGCCAGTGGCTCCTACAATCAAGTCAGGTGAGGCTCGGAAATCTTGTCCCAGCAGAAGTCAGTGAACATTACAGCTTCTGCTCATGATCATCAAAACAGGCTCATCTGGGGATCCATGGTGCACAGGAAGGGCAGAGAGAGAGAAAACGGTCACCAGGAACTTTAAAGGTCAGGCGTGAGCTCTTCCAGAGCTAACTGAGAGAACAAGCCGTGAGGAAGGATTTCCAACAGGCACGAGGAATAAGGTCCGCCAGGCTGCAGTAAAATGCAGTAATGCCCGTGCAAGTCCCAGTGATAGGGTGAAGAGGGCAGCAGCAGTCAAAATGGAGACGCCAGAGTTCCTGACACCCCCCCACCTCCACCCTCCACTCCCCCCTCAAGCTCCCACTCCAGTTCGGATAGTGGAATCACTAATAGCCAGGAACCCTTGGAAGAGCCACCTTCCTGGAGCAGGCAGGTGAACTGAGTTCGTAAACTCAGCTGAGGGGCAAAGTTCAGGAACTAGAGCCCCTCCCCCAACCCTGAGTTTCTATGGGGCAGCAGCATGGAGGGAAGATTTAGCAATGCAGACTCAACAAAGATGGCCTGAGCCCAGATGCGGTACACGCATGTAATCCCAACCTCCTGAAAGGCTTTTGAGGATTGCTTTATGGTTGGTCTGGGCCATGTAGTGAGTTTGGGCAGCTGAGAAGTACCTAAATGAGGGCTGGAGAGACACTGCTCTTCCAGAGAACCCAGGGTTGTTTCCCAGCATCCACAGGGCAGCTCACAACTACCTAACTACAGTTCTAGGACCTGGCACCCTCTTCTGGACTCCAGGCATCAGACATACATGTGCACAGACACATATGAGCAGGCAAAATAACTTTTTCAAAACAAAACACCCTGAACACGTTCAAAAAAATAATTTTTTTTTAAAAAAAGAGTACCCAAATGAGGCCTTATTTCAAATACAAAAAAAAAAAAAAAACATTCTGCAGATTTTCTGCAACTGAAAGTGGGAGTGAAATATCCAGAGGGGTCAGCATTCACCATCCAGTAGGAGATGCTGACTTAGAAGGGCAGAAAGAAAACTCTGGGAGCTTCCCTTGTGCCTGGCCCTGCTGCAAACACTTCGCATCTCTAAAGTGGTTACCACCTGAACCACCCTCGATGGACAGGTATTTGAGACTGAGTGAAAAGCTCAAATCCCACAGCAAATGAAGGAAAGAGGCCTCAAGATCGTGACAGGCGGGCTGAGGTAAGCAGCGGGGCACTCTCACCTCCTGTCCAGGAAGACAAGGGCTGTGATGCCTGAGGAGACCTCCTCGCTGCTGCAGCAGAGCACCCCTTCAATGGCGTCCCACACCTGCGAGCAGAGGCTGTGAGCACCCCTTCCTCGTGGGAACCCCCCAACTAGATGTGAGCAGCCCCTCGGCCCACCTCCAGCCGGCCGCTGCTCCGCCCAACCACGATGAGGTTGCCTTGCAGCTCCAAGCTCCAGATAGAGCCGGCTGTGCTGGGGGCCCAGGCCAGAGGAGGAGAGCCCTTCTCGGGTGCAACCCCCTCTTCTTGAGAAGCCTGGGGCAGCGGGGATCCCGGAGAGGGTGGGCGCAGGGCCGACATGCGCACAGCAGCTAGGCCCTCCTCCTGGTACACACGCTGCACCAGACGGCTGAAGTCATAACCAGAGTCCCTAGAGCGGCCACAGCCTGCCCGGTGCCGAGGTTCGGGCTGAGTGGGCTCCGGGGGCAGCTGCACCGAGAAGTTGGTGTCGATTAAGCAAGTGAGGTCTGGCTGGTCCCCGAAGAGGGAAGGCAGTGGAGGTCCTCGGGGGCGGTGTCGCAGCGGAGGGCTGTCCCCAGGCTCCTCGGAGCTAGTTTTGCCGCCATCGGACAACCTTTCCCAGTTTTCCTGAGCTTCAAAAGCTCCGCCTCCGCAGCTGTCCCGGCGTGGCCTGCCCAGGTTGAGGGGCCACAAGAATGAGCAGTGGATTCCCTCAAGAGCAGGCAAGGGGCAGGGCCAACCTGTGCTTACCCTGGGCGCGGGATGCGCGTGAGGCAGTCCCCGGTCTGTGCGTCCCACACGCAGACTTGGCCTGCCAGGCAGCAGCTCACCAGCAGCATCCCATCACTAGCCAGACACTCGATGTCCTGCATGAGGGTGCTGTGTTGGCACAGGCCAAGGCCATGACAGCCTGCTGCCCGCGGACACCACCCCCCTCACCATGAGGTGCCCTCGCAGCACCAGCGGCACGATCTCCGTCTCAGGCGGCGCGTAGCCATAGTCATCGCAGGGGAGCTCTCCACGCCTCCGCCTGCCCGGGCCACCACCGGGCTGCCCATAGTTCCGCGGGCAGAGCACCCGGTAGAGGCAGAGCAACAGCAGCACGAGGACGATGCCCGCTGCCAGGCCAAGTGCGGCCACCCTGTGCGGAACAGCAAAGTGTGGGTGGGCAGGGTGCACCCCAATACTGGCTTCACCCTGACCCATTTCTTGCCTCACTGGGGCCTTACTTGTATAAGGTAACGTCACCATGGGCTTGTGTTCCACCTGGTCCCTTGGGTCCGGCCTCCCAAAGGCCAGCAGGCAAAGGTTCAGGTGGGGCCCAGGCACTGCGACCATCCTGAGGGCGCCGCCCCTCCAGAGCCTCCCGTGGATTCAGGCGCAGGGTGACAGGAATGACGGGGAGCAGGCTGATGTACCTGTGAGTAGGCAGGGGTGCCCTGCTGTGGCCCTCCCAATGCAGTCTTCTCACTGCCTGCAGCCCCTCCCCAAACCAGCTCTGGCAGCCCAATCTTGCGATTTTCAGACAGTGGCACCCTAGCAACCATCAATGGACCTCATTCTGCCCAGGGAAGGGGGGCAAGCAATCTTTAACTCCTGAGAACAGGGACTCAGGGTCACTCTTCCAGGTGTGTCTGCTGGCAGCGCCACCAGTTCCCGTATTGCTGCCCCAGAATCGTTACAACTATTTCAGATTCAGTGCAGAATCAGACTAGTTTTCTCTCACCAAGTGGAGGAGATGCTCTGGGGATGGTGAGCGGACACTGGGAGAAAGGCTGACAGTTGGCACAGTTCAACTTACCTTTTGGCCAGTGTGATGTTGTAGTAGTTGAAGAGTGTGGGCCAGTGGCGGAAGGACAATTTCCTCCACAGCTCCTCATCCTCAGGCCCCCAAGTTACCTCTGGGGCTCGGTTGTCATGGCCACCCTCTGCTGGAACGGCATGCTCAGGCAGCTCACCTGGCAATGTCTGGTTCTCTGGTGGTTTAGGAGCGTCAGGTGGGAAGATGGAGAAGGCAGGGTCCGGGTGGCTGGCAGGCAGCACTCCGCTAGGCACAGGCATGGGGCCCAGGGAACCCTCACCCAGTGGGCTCTGTTCTGTCACCTGGGCAGCGAGGTAGGTGCGCAGCCCTGCTGGGTCTGTGTACACCAGGATGCCAATCCAAACAACGGTACCAGCCTGCAGTGGAGTGTCAGGTGCTCAGCAGGACCTTGTAGGCACTGGACAGTCCCAGGCCCCAAGCCATCTTGGCTCTCACACTGGAAGGACTTGACTCCCAATCTATACTTTGTCCCCAAGTCCTCTCACTACCACCTGCTGACAATCGCCACTAGAGGCCTAGCTCCCTTGGTTAGAAATCACTGTAACTGCTTTAGTTTGACAGAACTTGCCCACCATTCCCAGGTCAGCATGGTCAGAGGGACCAGCTGCCCGACCGCCTGAAGACCTGCCGGAGGGCTTCAGTATTACCTGCCTCTCCCTTCAGCTGCCTGGGAGAGATGCTCTCACCCCCGCAGTCAGCACATCCCACTAGTCTCTGCTGTTTGCATGCTACACAGAGGCTGATTAACCATGACCCAGGAAAACATTGACCATGCAAAGTGGCTTCACCCTAGACAATCCCTGACCTGGGTCCCTCTAGAAAGACATCTCCTCCCTGCTGACCCTGGAGGTACTTCCCCAACAGACAGACCAGGAATTATTGGTCCAGTAGGAAAGGCGTATCAAATAGCTCAGGAAGCAAGGCTTTGAAGGACCACCCCTGGGATCTGAATGCTGTCCTCTGCAAGGCAGAACAGGGGTGATGGGTACCATGATGAGGCGCTGTGCCAGGCGGGTACGGGCCAGGAAATAGATGACACGCAGTCTTTTGGGGAGCCGCAGATTTCGGAAGGAAGATGGCTGCAGTGTGATGGTGTGTGGTGTGGTCGGCCGTACAGCTAGCTGTCTCTCATAGCGTGCTGGCCTTCCCACAGGCTTGGCCGAGGGCAGGCAAGATTCAGGGGGCAGGCGCTTGTTCAGGTCCGCTAGCTGTCGAGGGCACAGAGATCAGGCCCCGAGTTGTTCAGAGGCTGCCTGCATGGGACTGCTGCCTCTGCCTGGGGCCACGCCCTCACTCAGAAGCTGTCTGAAGAGAGCAAGCACCAGCCAAGAGAGTGGGTAGGGCAGGCTCTGCCACTCTTACCTCCATCCGCCTAATGTCGATTGACAGGACAGTGGTGAAAAACAGCATCTGGAGGAAGAAGTCAGACACCAGGCCCACAACAGCGAAGAGGCAGAACTCCTGGAATGAGCACACACCAGAGGCATTGTGGCTACATGGCTGCAAGCCTGGACAGCAGATCCCTCAGAATCAGCAGGGCACAGCAAAGACAAAGAAAAAATTCTTCAGCTAAGGGTCGGGAGACTAGGAAGGTTAGACTAGCAGCTCACTAGGGGGCAGCAAAGAGCATGCATCCCTTTCTCCAGAGTGGACTGAAAGGGTGCTTTCCAGAAAATTCCAGTCCCCTGAGAAAGGCGTAAGTGCCCAATCCAACCCAGAAAACGTTAAGCCCACTAATATGTTCCCTGAAAGCCCTTCTCCATACACAGGTTCTGACCTGCTCATATGCCCCCCCCCCCTCTCTCTCTCTCTCTCTCTCACACACACACACACACACACATACACTCTCACTGGCTGCCAAGAGGTAAAGCCTTGGGCTCTTACTTGGATGGCGGGCACAAGGGTGAAGTAGCCAATGAGGATGATGCCTAGTTCAGTTGCCATATTCTTCATGATGGACCAGCTCTCACTGCTTAAGCCTGCAGGGGGGGGAAGCCAGAGCATGGGTCGGTGAGAACCTACCTGTTTTACGTGGCCACGCTTGACCTTGGAGTCCTCAGAAGGACAGAAGCATGAAGAGGGCCCAGCCTCTATGCAGGCATTCCACTCATGGCCAGACTCTAGGAGTCACCACCATCACACAGTTGCTGTAAAGGAAGGGTGGCTGCAGCAGAATGCTCTGGCCATCAGAACAAAGGGGAAGCAGGGTGATGAGGTTAGAAAACCCAGGAAGAAAGCCCGGTACCGTCCACTGTAACCATCCACTGCTGACCTGCTGTCCTGTGTGCTGCACACGCCAGAGCAACAGAGGAATGAACTGGGACTTCCTCACGCTGCCCCCAGGGTCATGCTACATAACTGCTGTATGGTCAAGCCTCAGCATTTACAGTGTGTTGAGCTTCCCAGAGACTTTGCCTCATCTTTCATAACCCCACAGCCAGCACAGTATGTAGCAGGGCACACAAGTTCATCAGAGGCTGGTGGAATGAGCGCACAGCCAGTTTCTGGCTGTTCCTCACAGAAGTGGGCTCAGGATAAGTGTCTCAGATCAATCCCCTCTCAGGGGCAGGAGGACCTCTATGAGTCTGAGGCCAGTCTGAATACATAGCAAGTTCCAGGACAGCCAAGGCTACAGTGAGACTTCTCTAGGAGGTAGGTGCAGGGCTGCTATTGGCTGGCTAGCTCTCTTTCTGACACATGGGACATAACCAAGTACACTCTAAGGACTAGATGGTTCCTTGGGACATAAGCTAACAGGCTGGCCAATTTACAGAGTACCCTGAAGACCAAAGCAAGGCTGGGATTTTTTTTTTTTTTTTGGTAAGGCTGTGTGGGTGCAAATGTATGCAAGCATATATAGAGAGGTCAAGGTCACACCGGGAGCCATCTACTTTGTATTTTGAGACAGAGTCTCTCATTGGCCCAAGGTTGAATAGGTTAAGCTGGCTGGCCAGCAAGCCTTAAGGATCCCCTGTCTTGTCTTTTCAGTATTGGGATTACAATTGTGTACCACTCTGTCCGACTTTGTACATGGGTCTGGGGCCCTCACACTTGTGCAGCAAGCACTTTACCATCACCACAGCCATAAAAGGAGTTCTGAGGGCTTCTTATACCCTTGGGCAAAGATAAAAGAATAGCCCATCACCCCAGTGTTACCTTGTGCAATCCGAAGTTTCACCTCGAGGTCCACTGGGGTTGATACCACTGACTTGGTGAGCACCAACACATTCTCTAAGCCAATAACCACCACCAGGTACGGGAAAATCTCACTGGGGACAGAGGAAGAGACAGGAAGGTGTTGGTTCTTACCTGGGAGGCTATGGGGCTTCCAGCCTACAGCAGAGGCTGCCAAGTGGCTCCTGTGGTACAGGGCAGAAACCCCTCTAATGCACCTCCATCCAGGAGGCTTATCAACACAGTTTTTCAGCTCTGAGGCAGGCTCCAAAGCTTTGCCAAGGGGCCAACTACCATGCCTGTCTCTTCTACCCAGTGGAGAAGGGGGACTGGAAGAGGCCCCCTTGAGAACATCATTGACCCCACAGCTAGGCCACAGCTTTCTTAACCCTTCCCACACTAGACTCCAATGGTTGATGGAACAACCATTTCTAGGACCCTACACTGGTTACTCCAGCCCAAGATATTGACCTAAACAAAAGGGATGACCTAAATCCCTAACCTTTGCTGACACGCTGTATCTGGAGAAGAGCAATTGCTCCCACAGGGCATCCTGACGCTGGCTGAACCTCTCACCCATTGGGAGAAGCTCTGAAAGTGGCTCAGAAAAGGAAGCAGGCAGTCCAGGATACAGAACCAAACAGGAGCGACACAAAGCAGCTTTTCTGTACAGCTGCTGACCCCTGTCCTAGGCCTTGGGTCTCATATCTAACACTGGGGAGAAAGTGGCTTTCCCCTAAGATGCCTGAGAAGCCAAAGTCAGGGCAGGTCAGTCAGTCTGTTGGTAACCACAGGCAGGCAGGCCAGCCGCACAGACCAAGGACAAATGCAGGGAAGGGCTTAGACGAAGATTTTCAGAGGAATGGGGAAAGTACTTCAGTGAAGAAGGAGGCAGACAATATCCCTATATGCTGACAGCACAGACTCCACGCTTACTCTGACTGCACATGTAAATCTTTAAAAAGAAAATCTTTCGTTATATTCATTTATGCATGTATGTATGTATGTAGACATGAATGCACACATTCTCTCCTTCTATAATGCAGATTCTAGGGATTGAACCCAAGTAATTAGGCTCGGTGGGAAGTGCCTTACCCATGGAGCTTTCAATAGTGAAGATACATGAAGACACATACGCTTCTGTATCTCACATGCTCCCTGGACACAAGCCATTAGAAAGCAGTGTGAAGGGAGAGATGGCTCAGTGGTTAAGAGTACTGACCTTCCAGAGGACCTGCGTTCAATTCCTAACACCTACATGTCAGCTCACACCTGTCTGTAACTCCAAGATCTGACACCTTCACACAGACATACATGCAGGCAAAATGCCAGTGCACATAAAAGTAAATAAATTATTAAAGAAAAAGAAAGAATGCAGTGTGCGAGGCTGGATATGATTCAGCAGTTAAGCGTGCTTACTGCTCTTGCTTACTGAGTTCACCTCCCAGCTCCTACATTATCAACTCATCACCCCAATAACTCTAGCTCCAGGGGCTCCGGTGCCTTCTTCTGGCCTCCCTGGGCATCTGTACTCATGTGTACATTTTCCTACCCCCCAACCCAACATGTTAAAAACAATAAAAATAAGTCTAAAAAATAAAAGCACTGGGTGGTGGTGACCCATGGCTTTAATTCCAGCACTCAGGAGACAGAGGCAGGTGGATTTATGTGAGTTTGAGGCCAGCCTGGGCTACAAAGTGAGTTCCAGAATAGCCAGGGCTGTTACCCACAAACCCTGTCCCAAAACCCAGCAAAACCAAGATAAATAAATAAATAACAGGAATGTGCATATGGATGTTTAAAATCTAAAGATCAACATCTATATATAGATACCATATATATATATATACAAACACAAATGTTCTATACATAAAACACACAATGCATATGTATATATATGTACACACATAGACATGCATATAACACACGCATATGCCATATATGCATACACACATGCTAAAGAGGAAGAATGTGTACCTCTTCAATGTCAAAAATAATAGGTAAAGACATGGAATGACAACAAACATCCAGTCTGATGGTCACCAGTGGTCATCATCAGGCCCAGATGTGCAAGGGGCCTGATGGCTCACTCTGGCTCTGTGAGACCTACCCGCCATTGAGTGTGGGCGTCAGGCCGAAGAGAGTGCAGAGCCCCACAGACATGAGCAGGGAGCTAAGCACCGTAACCACAGCTGCCAGGGCGAGGCCCCACTTGGACTTGACCATGTCGATCTTGCCTACAGAGCAGAGAGGGTGCATCAGGGCAGTACCTCCCCAGCCCCTGCAGCCCTCCTTAACTGAGCTCCTGAGGAGAATACTGACAAGCAGGGAAGAGAAGGCTCCTGTTTAACTAGAAGAAAAGGACAAGTATGGACACTTCTGGTCTCATGAACATAGCATTCCTTTCGGGAGTTCTGACTCACAAAGTGTCTTTTCCTCAGAAACCCCTAAGAATCTATCGGGGAATGAAGTCCTGGTTTTAGTGATCACCAAGTATGTTCTACATCTTGGCTCCAAGCCATCTCTAACCGCAGGGAAGTGTGTGTCATGGAAAAGCTCATTTGGAGACCTACGTGTAGAGAAGTAGATGTAGGCAAACAGGATAATATAGGTGGTCACGAGGGGGATGAGCTCTGCAATGCCGATCTCCTCTTTGAAGTGCACGTGAACCAGGTTCTCTGCTCGCAGGCTGCAGTTGGGGCTGGGGTGCAGGAGCATGAGTCGGGTGCGTAGGCTGCTCAGAAACCTGTAGACAAAAAGTCCCTAGAGGGGCCCAGCAGGTCTCCTCTTCCCGTTTGTGAAAGGAAGCTACTCTGCTCTCTCAACATCTCTCTAGTCTTCACAGACACTGAAAGGATGGTAAAACTGGCAAACCTCCTTTCCTGACTTATCTCAACTTCAGAAGAGCGTGTGAGAGGCACCTCAAGTCCCCTTGCCAACTGTGGAGAACTGTGTGATAGCTCAGACAAGACACAGCTGTACAGAGCTCATCAGTCAGCTGAGTGAGGCACCTGCCCAGGACTTAGAGAGAAACCAGAGGAAACATCAGGCCACTGAAATTGTCAGAGCTGCCTCAGTTTCCTTGTTCTTAGTCAGGCCTGAGGGCCATCCTCATTCAAATGATCAGATATAGTTCTCTGGTGTAAAGAACATAGACATTTCTCTTTTTTTGAACACAGACATTTCTATAGGAGACTTGGGGCCATGTTAATAGGTCAGAGAAGCAACCACTCAACTAAGTCCCACAGAGCAGCTGGGAGCCTGAGCACCTTACTTGGCATGGTAGCGCTGGAAGACCAGGGTGATGGTATATGAGACCATCCTCTTCCTTGTGTAGAGGCTCACCCCACTGTACTTCCCAGGAACACCAAACAGCAAGTCTGTGGGCAGAAACCAGCAAGTGCTTACATAGAAATGACAGTCCCGGGGATGGGCAGGGCTATCCAGGACCCCTTCCCTACATCACTCTGAGAAGCGGGGGTGACCCCCAATACACTGGAGCACCTGTTGAAGGACACACAGCGACCACACAGGCTCTCCCGACCCTGAGCGCTGAGGCACCTTTGAGTGTTGCTGATGTCTGCAGAGTTTTGGGCTCGTGCTGATGAATGGTCCCGATGATGTCAGGGTCAGCGTGGAACCGCTCCCAGTCATTCTGCCAGAAGTTCCCAGGGGACAACAGCAGGCAGCCATGTTCCGGAAGTAGGTTCCGGAGTTTCCTGAGGCCTGGCAGCAAGTCTGTCACCTGAAGGCAAACTTCCTCCAGACTCTTGGTCCCTGAGCTGTGCAGAAGATGAGAGGAAGCCTTTGCTGTTTCTGCCAGCACGGGGCCAACCCACTGCACTTTCGGGGCACCATCTGCCACAAGGCTCCTGTGCCCTATTCCCCCGGGTCACAGAAGAGCCTGACACCTAGGGTACTGGGAAAGGCTTCCAAGTGCTCAACCAGACCATGTATCTGTCCCGCCCTCAGAGGGCCCTGGCGTCCTGGAGTCCATCTCCTTCAGGAATGGTAAGTTAGCGGAAGAGCATGCAAACTCGCCACTACACACCTCTGCCAGTTTCAGTGGGGTTTTACCAAGATTCTTATCAAAGCCATTAGTTAACTAAAACCTGATGGTGACATGTTCCAGACCCCCAGGTAGGACTTGCTAATCTTAGCAGAGCCCCACAGCAGGAGCCACGGGTAAGCTCCCTACAGTTAGGTCCATTCATGCTTACTCTGTGCGTTGTGAGGATACAGCCACAAAGCACCCACAAGGATCCTGGGAACTGCAAGGCTGACTTGCTTGCAGGAGTTAAGATTGAGGCATATGCCTCCCTCCCTTTGGTACTCAGGAGTTTGGAGTCCCTGGGAGGAATACCTGTCTCTCAGCACGTGGTTCCGGATTTCCTCCACCAGTTGGAATGCCCGGGACAGTGGTGATCGGAACACATCTACCGCCAGAAGATTTTTGTGCCAGGGAGACACCGATGACTTCACAAATATCTGTTGGATGTATGCCACTGGGGCACCCACATACTGTAGAAGAAACAGGACAGGACAGAGAATGAGCATGGAACCATGCTCAACGGGAGTTCACTGAGCATGCGCCAACGGGAAGCATACTAATGGACCAGGTATCAGGAAAATATGGTGGCCCCACAAGCCAAAGCAAAGCCCAGGTTCATTTTCTGTCACATGCTAGAATAACAACGGCTATGCCCCAAACAGCCCAATGGTCCTCGGCGATATCCACCCTATTACAGCAGAGCTATCTGGACTGCCACACTACCAAGCCTAAATCATTTACTGTCTAGCCCTTTATAGAGAACAGCTGTTGGCTGCACCAGACTACAAGCTCCCACAGGCATGCAGCAGTCTCTCTGATACACAGGTGCTGCTCCACAGTGCCTGCTCTGTAGTGTACTTAAAAGATCAAGCCCTATTGCAGGCAAATGGATGGATCTAGAAAACACCAGATTGAGTGAGGTAACCCAGACCCAGAAAGCCAAATATAGTATGTATTCACTCATAAGTGATTTTAGACGTAAAGCAAAAAAAAACCAGCCTCCAGTTCACAATCCCAGAGAA
This sequence comes from Alexandromys fortis, assembly GCF_014885135.2. Lineage (NCBI taxonomy): Eukaryota > Metazoa > Chordata > Mammalia > Rodentia > Cricetidae > Alexandromys > Alexandromys fortis. The sequence goes on along the minus strand of NW_026067915.1, from coordinate 10,516,014 downwards.
CCTAGACAACAAAAAGAACCCTAAGAGAGACATACATGGATCTAATCTACATGAGTAGAAAAAGACAAGATCTAGCCGGGCGGTGGTGGCGCACGCCTTTAATCCCAGCACTCGGGAGGCAGAGGCAGGCGGATCTCTGGGAATCCGAGGCCAGCCTGGTCTACAAGAGCTAGTTCCAGGACGGGCACCAAAGCTACAGAGAAACCCTGTATCGAAAAACCAAAAAAAAGAAAGAAAGAAAGAAAGAAAGAAAGAAAGAAAGAAAGAAAGAAAGAAAGA
>NW_026067915.1:10446501-10513132 GCF_014885135.2 Alexandromys fortis | reverse complement strand
CGCCACCCCCCCCCCCCCCCCACGCAAAAACAAAAAAAAAAAAGACAGGAGAAGACAGCTCTCAGACATAGTCTCTTTCTGAAGATTCCTGAAGGCAGGATCACCATTTCGGATTGAGGTAAAGGTAAGAGCCAGTGGCTGACTGTTTTGCTTTTCTGACCTTCAGGTTGAACCCCAATATCTGTTTATGGGTTTTTATTAATTGTGCTCCACACCATGGAGCTTCCAGACCCAGGCTTAACCCTACTGGGTTTCAGACAGCATTTCTGCTCAGAGCCTTTCTCAGCCTCTGCACCTCTGTCCTCACTCCCAAAGAATCTCCACTATTGACCCTTCAGTCCAGGCTTACACCTCCGTCTTCTTTCCCACCCAAAAATCACGTGGCCCTTTACTTCCTCATTCTTTGTTTGTTTTGTTTCTCGAGACAAGTAGCCCTGACTGTGAGTGAGTGTGGAACTCACTCTGTAGACAAGGCTGTCCTCAAACTCAAAGGTCCTCCCGCTTTGCCTTCTGGGCGCTGAGGTAAAGGCATGTGCCACTACCACCACCATTACCTGGTTTTGGGCCAGTATTTCAAAAGAGGACTATTGACTACAATTCACATCTGTGTCAGGTTTCAGATGTTTTATTAGTGCCCCATTTTCCAAGTTTATCCACATTTCTTCTTGGAAGTATATTGTTATAACACCATCATTCTTTTCATGGGAAGGTAGTAGCATGGCTATCTATGTAGTTCAATTTATCTGTTTTGTGGGAGAGGGTCTTATTATGTAGCTTTGGCTGGCCTCGGATTTGTAACTCTCCTGCCTTAGACTCCTGAGTACTGGTATTACAAGGGTGCAGAACTGTGTCCCCCCCCTTTGATGGAGGTAGGTCTTGTATCTTATCTGTTGCTTTCATTGGTTAACTAATAAAGAAAACTGCTTGGCTTGATAGGACAGAAAATTAGGTAGGCAGAGTAGACAGAACAAAATGCTGGCAGAAAGAAGCCAAGTCAGGCACTCGCCATGATTCTCCCACTCCAGACAGACGCAGGTTAAGATCTTTCCTGGTAAGCCAGCTCGTGGTGCTACACAGAATATTAGAAATGGGTTAGATCAATATGTAAGAGCTAGCCAATAAGAGGTTAAAACTAATGGGCCAAGCAGTGTTTAAAAGAATACAGTTTCCGTGTAATTATTTCAGGTAAAGCTGGCCAGGCAGCCAGGACCTGGGATGGCGGGAAGCAGCCCGCCGCATCTACTACAACACCCCTCCCACCATATTTCTATAGGAATATGTTTTATCCTATTTGCCCTAGACAACTGTCTCCTTTAACATCCCAATTCTGGTCGCCCACAGCTCCTGTGCTTTCATTCACTGGCTGGAAGCCTTTGCGGACAAACCATGTTGACAGGTCTCCTGCACAGACTCATTCTTCAGCTTACCTGGGTCCCCTCGGCTGGCTGGTTCTTGACTCATATCCACTAACTTCTATCTGAACCTTCTAAGAAGGTGCTCCACATTCTTCTAGTTCTTACAAGACCTTGGCTCAGTCATTAACTATATCAAGTCATCATCTAACGTGACCTCAGGTTCCCTATCTGGACATCAATATTCTGTCACAATGGCAGGTGTCTACAATACCTAGACTGGTTTGGAAGCTTCCAGAAGCAGACCCTGAAACCACCAGTTCATCTGGAAGATACAGGAAACAGGGAGGGGAGGCAGCCAGCAAAGGGACTTCACAGATCCTGAGCAGGTAGAGCTGAGAGACTCCATTCTCCTGCTACAGACACTAAGTAAGTGCTGTTCTAAGGACAGGGATTCTCAGACACCTCAGGCCTCCAGACCAGAGATCGTCTGAGCAACAAGATACAGTGCTAGTGAGAAGGCAGGTAGTAACATGTTACTGAAGATGAGGTCATCTACTGTACAGTGAGCCTTTTCGGTGGAAACGGTTCTCTTAACAACCCTACCTGATGTTCAAGTGAGAACAGGTAAGAAGCAGATGAAGAATAGAACCATACATGTGTGACAGTGGATGCAAAAGTGTTCACGGAACAAACAGAGACCCCTGACAGGGGTAGACAGCCTCTAACATGGCCTGGCGCCCCAATAAGCCACACCTTCTGGAGCTCATGACCTTGTGCTCCCGCCCCCTTAAGAGAATGCTAGATCTACTGATTTACTTCTGACAATACAGCCAAAGTGATGCGTCTTTGAATTTAGGTTATTGAACACTGTAGCAATTCTCCTCTGTTGTACTAACACCTGGTGAAACAAGATATCACGTTAGCCATTCTGGAAAGGGCATTTGGCCAACACTCAGAAAGTAACTTAGAGGCTTGCAGGAAACCTGCAGCCAGTCAGCCATGTGAGTGAGTGTGGAAGCAGATTCCCGAGCTGAATTCTGAGGTGCCTGACCCTGGGCTGACTGCTGGACAGCTGTGTTGTGAAAGATACCGAGATAAGAGAACCAAGGTCAGGAGAGCTGAGGGAAAGTCTAAGGTCACACAGCTGATAGGGAGCAGATCCAGATTAAACCCCCAAGTTTATTTCCTCCTCTACAGCCAACCTGCTCAATCTTGACATGGGAGAAAAAGCCCATAGTAGTATGGGACAAGAGTTGGGGTCCTGGGAACCAATGGCATCTCTGGCCACCATTGTTTATAGCAGGAGGCCTCTGCCTAGATCTTCTCTATGCCCAGGCTTAGGCAGACACCACAAACTCTACAATGCTAGCCTTGGAATCCCAGCATGGGACAAGGCTGTACACCTCCGGGAACCTGCCAGATTGGTCTGTATAAAGGCCTGCTGAGGACTGCGGCAAAAGCATTCCCATTCCCTACGCAGTAAAGCTCAGAGCACCAAGAAAGCTGCTCGATCTAGGGTAGGCATTCAAATGCTGGAGTCCTTCTTTTAAAACCCATTTTCTGCCGGGCAGTGGTGGCGCACGCCTTTAACCCCAGCACTCGGGAGGCAGAGGCAGGTGGATCTCTGTGAGTTCGAGGCCAGCCTGGTCTACAAGAGCTAGTTCCAGGACAGGCTCCAAAGCTACAGAGAAACCCTTTCTCGAAAAACCAAAAATAAATAAACAAACAAACAAACAAACCATTTTCTATTTTAAATTTAGTTTTTCATTCATAAGTAAATAGAACTACCTAGATTCAAATTCTAGCAGCATCACCACTGGCTGTGTGCTAGGGACGAGGGTCTATGGGCTCTCCAAGACTCCAGGTCTTACTGTTTAGGGAAATAAGAATAAACCACCCCATCTGAATCAGGTTCCTCTATATGCCAATCAAAATAACAGATGTGAGTCAAATCTAGTAGAGCACCAGAATGAAAACATTATTCCCTGGAATTATGAAAACTGGATTTGGCAACCCTGGCAGTATCAACTCAGCCTACTAGCCCCTACAAGTTCATTAAGGCTGATTTCTTTACCATCATTTTCAATGTCATTCTTTTAAAAAAGCAAACAGTGTTTAAGTGTATGAATGTTTTGTCTGCATGTAGGTGTGTGCACCACATATGTGCCTAATGCCCTTGGAAGTCAGAAGAGGGCACCTGATCCCCTGGAACTGGAGTTCTAGGATTCAAACCTGGGTCTTCCATAAGAGTAATAAGTGCTCTTAATTGCTGAGCCATCTCTCTAGCCTATATCATTCCTTTTGTTTTGTTTTGTTGGAGACAGGGTTTCTCTGAAGCTCTTGTAGACCAGGCTGGCCTTGAACTCACAGAGATCCATCTGTCTCTGCCTCCTGAGTGCCTGGATTAAAGATGTGTGCCACTAGTGCCCCCATAAAATGCTTTCTTAAGCATATGTGATGTGTAAAACATTGGCATTTATGTAAATCTCACTGAAGGCAACCTCGAAAGGACAGCAGGGTAAGCAGAGAAAAGGGCAGGAACTGCCCCTTGCCAAGTCTACAGTCATAGGTCACACAAAGTCTAATACAGAGTGGGCTAAACTCGGATCAAGGACCTGGTGAGGATGATTAGACTCTATGTAGGGGCTGGAGCGATGGCTTAGTGGTTATGAGCATTTGCTGCTCTTTTAGAAAACTAGAGTTCAGTTCCCATGCTGGGAAGCTCACAAGCGCCTATAACTCTAGTTCTGGGAGATCTGACACCTTCTTCTGGGGGCAGGCAGACATGAATGTGCACGTGCACACACACACACTCTCCATACACACACACACACATACACACACACACACACACACACACACACACACACACACACACGTTCTCACCTCTCTGCCCCTTCCTCTGCTTCCTTGATGTTTTACTCAGTAGACTACAGCTATACATCTGGGAGGAAGACTCCAGAGGTAACCAGTTCTCTTCAACCTCTATCACTTTCTTGAGGACTTGCCTGCCTGTGCTCTGTGGAAGGAAGTCTCTAGACACTTAAGAAGCAGACAGGTTGGGTATGGTGAAACATGCCTGTATTCCAGTACTTGAGAGATGGATGCAAGAATTAGGAGTTCAAGATCAGCCTTAGCTACACAGGTTGACGTCATCCTAAGCAACATCAAACCTTATTTTAAAAAAATATGTGTGCCTGCAGAGGCCAGAGGGTGTGGATTTCCTGGAACAGGAGTTAGATGTGGGTGTTGAAACAGAACTCAGGTACTCTTTAAGAACAATAGGCACCCTTAACCACTGACCCTTCCTCCAGAGTCCTACCTCCACCGTGCCATTTCAACATATACTTCAAATTTTAAAAATCTTTATCTTATCTCCACAACCAGGGTGAGATCTCAAGGATTACACCTTGTGTAATGTTGGCATTCAGGCATGCCTGGCCCACCCCTTGGAGACCTGGCAGAGTGCACCATCCCTGAGTGCAAGCCCAGTTACCGTAGCCTGCTGTGTGATCTCTGTGCACGTGCACTGCACTCCTCCCTTTAAAAGGCAGAACCTCACCCACTTCCTCTCTCTCTCCCTCCCCCCACAAGGCCGCTCTGCCTTCCCTTTCTCTCTCCCCTGTCCCCCCTCCTTCCCCTCAATAAAACTCTCTCTGTGAGCACTGTCTGCATGGCTTGTCTCTCTCTCACCGGTCATAGGGCTGCCACCTGCCATTTTTAAAATTATAACACCTTGAGCTGTCTCCATAGCATCCTGGTTTATGCCATGTGGTGGTTTGCCAGAAAATGGCCCACACAGGGAGTGGCATTATTAGGAGATGAGGCTTTGGATAAAGTGTGTCACTGTGGGAGCGAGCATTGAGGTCTCTTTTTCTCAAGCTTCCCTTAGTGTGACAGTCAGTTGCTCCTGTTACCTGCAAGATGTAGCACTCTTGCCCAGTGGTGGCATCTTTAATCCCAGCACTCAGGAGGCAGAGGCAGGCAGATCTCTGCAAGTTCGAGGCCAGCCTGGTCTACAAGAGCTAGTTCCAGGACAGGCTCCAAAGGTACAGAAAAACCCAGTCTCGAAAAACCAAAAAAAGAAAAAAAAAAAGATGTAGCACTCTCAGGTCCAGCACCACATCGGCCTGCACGCTGCCAAGTTCCCTTTCATGATCACAATGAGCTAAACCACTGAAACTGTAAATGAACCACCCTCTATTAAATGTTTTCTTTGTAAGAGTTGTCATGGTCATGGTGTCTCCTCACAGCAATAGAAACTGTAAGACAGCACAAAGGCAAGAGGAGAGCAGGAGGAGGAGGACAAGACTGTAGCTCTCTGGTGTGGATGGGTGGTGGCTGCTGTGTATGTCCCAGTGCCCAGGCCTTCAACTTTTTCTCCAGGAGCCATAATTTGTCCTGCTTGGCTGGGTGATGACGTGAGCAACAAAGGTAGGTGCCCTGGGGACAGGGTCTGAATGAATTGATCATCCTCTAGATTTGCTCTGCACACACACAGTGCTGAGGCTCCTCCTGCCACAGTTAGGAAGATGGAGATGAGACTGGTCCCAAGGGGACAGAGCTGAGAGATGGATTCCTGAGACCCTGGCCAGGTAGTGAGTGCATAAGGCCTCCTTTCTGCCTCTGCCTAGGAGTTACGCAAAGTCGCAAAGTCGTCTTTTTTGGAGACAGGGTTTCTCTGTAGCTTTGGAGAAAGTAGTCTTTCTTTTTCACTCATTCTGCTTTGAATTGGGTTTCTGTTTTGAATTTATTGTTGTTGTTGTTTGGGTTGTTTTTTTTTTTTTTTTTTTTTTTTTTTTTTTGTTTTTTTTTTTTTTTTTTTTTTTTTTTTTGGTTTTTCGAGACAAGTTTCCCAGTAGCTAATGAAGCCAGTCCTGGAACTCACTCCAAGACCAAGCTGCCCTCAGTGGGTTTTCTGTTCTTTATAACTGAAATGGTCTTACACACTATTGTGGGCTTCTGTTTTTATCATCCGTAGCCACACCTTGTGTGTAACTTGAGTCACCTTGTGTGGTAACTCATCACTGAGTTATATAATATTGGGCCACAGCACTAAGCCCCAAGTCTCTTCATCACTCAGGGACAGAGCTTGTAAGAGAAAAACTAAATAATTATCTGACTGTTTAGACCTTAAGGTGCTCTGCACAGATGTTCATTGCCACCACCCAGGGCCAGTGAAAGGTACTAAGGGAAGTCCACAAATACATCGATCATGTACAAACAGGCCCACTGGATTCTACTAGTCAAGAAACAACCATAAACTAATCCCACTGTAAACTAATGGCCAACCTGGGACATAGAACACAAAATGCTTTCTTTACTTAAAAAACAAAACAACAAAAAAAACTTTTTTTTTTTTTTTTGAGACAGGGCTTCTCTGTGTTGCCCTGGTATCCTGGCTCCTGGCTCTCTCTCTGTAGACATACTGGCCTCAAACTCACAGAGATCCTCCTGGCTCTGCTCCTGGGTACTGGGATTAAAGGAGTGCACCACCACCTGGATTCAAATATATATGCATGTGTGTGCCTGCACAAGTTTACATGCACCATGTGTGAAGGTTCCCTCAGAGACCAGAGAGCATCCAATCTCCCGGAACTAGAGTTACAGATGAGTGTAAATCACCTGATGTGTGTCTAGGAACCAAACCTGCTAGGAAATCCCCAGAACTAGATGGTCTCATACCATGTGTCCTCTGACCACCACAGGCACAGTACTGGTGAGCATAGAAAATTTCTCATGGACGAAATGTATAACTGTAACACACCTCTCTTAACAGGGTGTCCTAGTTCAATAACAGGAGAGTCAAACTCCTAACTAGTTAGCTGGCATTAACCAGGAAGAAAGTAGAAAGAAGACGCTGTACTGTCAAGAGGTGGAGAAGAGGAACTCTGTTCCAAGCTTTTCTTTTCCTCAAAAGCCCAGCGAGCCCAACACCAACCTGTGCACAATACAGGAAAGGCAGGCACATAAGGACTGTCATGTCCTTACACGGTAGGTAAGCTGTCCAGATGAGCTGGTCAAGCTTATGAGCTTTGCATAGTGAGTGTAGAGCTCACACTGAGTGGGGTCCAAGTGCAAGCTCTTCAACTAGAGAGACTATCTTTTTTCTCATTCAAAACTCATCAAGTGGAGCTGGAGAGATGGCTCAGTGGTTAAGAGCACTGACTGCTCTTCCAGAGGACTGGGGTTCAATTCCCAGCATCCACATGGCAACTCACAACTGTCTGTAACTCCTGTTCCAGGGGATCTGACAACCTCACACCAATGCACATAAAATAAAAGTTAAATTAAAAAAATTACATTAAAAAAACTCATCAAGTGACAACAGTATAGTCCAACAGGCGAGGACTGGGAGAACGAAGAGTTCTAACCCCACGTTAACCCTTGGAAATCAAGTAACTGAGGCACTTAATTACTTTCTGGGTCCCAACCTTCCTATTTAAAAAATAAGTACAACCTGTACTTTTTAAACCACCTGATTGGATTATGAAGATAAAAAGTACCTAACTGATCAGAAAATGAGGCAGTGTTGGGGTTCTGATGCTAGAATATTCTGGAGATGCTCCGCTGTTCTGCTGACTACCCTAGGATCAGGAGACGGCATGTTATCTGGTCCCTGCACACATTCTGTGAGTAAGCCAGGTTGACCAAGGTCAGCTGAAAATCCCAGTTCTTCTAGGACACTCACACGTGGCATCACTAAATGTGTTCCTTCAATAAAGGTTACTCAGTACATGCACAACTAAATACTTCTGGTGCCTTCGTAAAGCAGGTGAGTACATGAATTCACTAATCTGAAGCTGACCACTCTCACTGTCATTTGCAGAGTCTGGCTCCACCAATCAGCTCTCTGCTAGGGTTCTCCTCAGTGACAAGCTGAGCACCTACCCACTCTGGCTGCTCACTGGGCTCTCCTTGTTTGTGGTCAGAGTCCACAGGCGGGGGTGAGTAATCCTTCACAGGAGTAGAGAATTCCACGGGTCCCGTTCCAGGCAAGGGGAGCTTCAGCAGAGGGTAGCTGAGGAGAAGGGAAAGGAGGGAAGAATGAGGACATCTGAGAGGCAGAGTCTGCTGTGAGGTGGTGGCGACACAGGAGCCACTGCAGTTCCAACTGCAGTCCCTTTCCTAGAAGTATATAAGAACATCATTTACTGAAATTCAGAAGTCACCTAGATCAGAATTTTTCAAATTTATTTTATCCACAAAGCCTACAAGGAAACCCAACTAATATAACAGGCTGGCTAAATGTTTTCTGATATTTTAAACAAGATGTTAAAAACAAATTAAAACCTTGTCAATCAGATAATTAAAAAAAAAACTAGGGGGAGAATACAAGTCCAGGGGAATTCTGATTCAGATAACTGAGCAACTGCTCTGTTTTATTTATTTATTTATTTATTTATTTATTTAAGATTTATGCTCTGTTTTATTAAAGGGATAGATCACAAAAATTATGAAGGATATAGATTATACCAGTCCATGTTAAATAGATGTGTATAATGTTTCAAGTCTCATTTAAAATTTTTATCTATCTATCTATCTATCTATCTATCTATCTAAACAGGGTTTCTCTGAATAACAGCTCTGGATGTCCTGGAATTCACTTTGTAGACCAGGCTGGCCCCAAACTCACAGAGATTTCCCAAGTGCTGGAATTAAAAGCTTCCAGCACTACACCCAGCCTAAAATCTTTTTAGTATTCAGAAATAATTTGTATAACAGGGCTGAGGCAAGAGGGTGGCAATTCTGAGGCCTTCCTATGCTAAGATACCGAGATGCTCTCCTGAAAATAAGCAAACAAAAAAGGAAGCAACTTACATAGAGTATAATGCACACACTTTATGTACAGAGCACTGAGTTCTCATTTATGCATCTGTGTTACTAATCACTACCTAGATCAAGACACAGAACATTTCCAGAACCTCAGAAGTCAACAAACACCCCATGATTTCCAGAAACAGTAACTACAGTCTCTCCCACTAGAAACTCAAGTTACTGTTTTCATTTGTTTTGGTGCTGGGATGTAAGTCAGTGGTAGAGTGTTTACCTAGCATGTATAAGGCCTGGCACTACCAAAAAAAAAAAAAAAGCCTGACATCATAGGTATAGGTATGTACTATTCCACTGAACAGATTACAGGACACGAGCCTACTTCACTATCAAGGTACACCTGGCTGTTTCTAGTTGAAGCTACTGAGAATAAGGCTATGGAGGCCAGAGAGCTGACTCAAGTGTAAGAGTTCAGCTCTTCCAGAGGAACTGAGTTCAGTCCCCAGCACTCTTTTGGGTGGCTCACATTCATTTGTAACTTCAACTCCAGGGGACTTTCTGACTTAGACCGGCACCCAAACAAGTGGCATACACTCATGTAGACATATACATAAAAATGAAAATTTTATAAATAAAAAATCTAGAGGTAACCTTGCTAACCACAGCTTTAGAAAAAAACAAAACAAGGTCATTACAATCACTGATATTTGTTTCGAAATAAAATCTTCCTAGTAGCCCACACTGGCCTTGAACTCACTTAGCACTCTAGATGGTGGGATTTGTAGGTGTACTACTACCAGGCCTGGCTGGCTGGATTTTTCTGTTGGGTGTGTTGTGTATGTGTGTATGGTGTTGATGTTGACGGTTCTTGAATTTTGGTTTACACATATTTATTTTGCAATCTGCTTTTAATTTTAGGCCGTGAAAGCAGAAGCTTGGGCTACACAGCACAACCTTCTGTCAAAGACTAAAGAGGAGGAAAGCATCTCTGAGAAAATGAGGGTCTGCTTTCCTCTATAGCTGTCATCCTGCAATAAGACGTGTCTAACCTAGAGGAATGCAGCGGGCTAGAGGGAAGTTTCCTTGGCAGAGATCTGTGTGTAGTTCACTTCTGCCTCCTTTCTGGATGTGGCTTCCTGACCACCCAGTCCTGGCAACCAATAACAGGCAGCCAGCTGCCTGGGAAATTTTCTCAGTAGTCATTCTTTTTTGGTTGTTTGTTTTTGTTTGGTTTGGTTTGGTTTTTCTAGACAGGGTTTCTCTGTAGCTCTGGAGCCTGTCCTGGAACTAGCTCTTGTAGACCAGGCTGGCCTTGAACTCAGAGATCCCTGTGCCTCTGCCTCCCAAGTGCTGGGATTAAAAGCGTGCACCACCATCGTCTGGCTTCAGTAGTTATTCTTTCAGCAAATATTTGAGCATTAACACAGAGCCAGACATTGTGCAAGGCCCAGAGGTGCACAAGACAGACAAGAGCTCTGCTCTCAAGATATACATTCCAGTGGGGAGCAAAAACAGGCCAGATAAGCTGTAAAGTGTATTAAACAAGGGAGAGAGATTTACCTGGGTAATAGGGAAGACCCCAAACCACACCAGAGGATTTATATGCAGCAATACAGGGCTGAGAATTAGGGCCAGGTCACTCCAAGCTATAGATTACCCAGACAACTTCCTGTTAATTAAACTTCTATACTCTTCATTTATGCCTGTCTGTCACCTAACCACCACAGTCCTTGGGGCTAGGCCACCCAGTCACCAATCTAATGGTCATGCCAGACCCAGGGGTCATCCTGTCCATCTATCTGTTGGTTTCCCTTGGTGCCAGGACTCTTAGGCACCCCAGCAGTCAGGATGCTTCAATGCTGTGTCCCCCCCAGCCTGAATGTTACTGTTATCCCATACATGGTAAACACATGCTCTGTCGCTGCCTGTAAGTCCCCAGAAATGGGTTTTCTAAATACTGCTTTCTCTCAGTTCTAGGTGTTTTCCTACCATTATAAGGTCACTGGGGTCAGAGAGCCCGAGGGAAGGACCTCTTACAGTATATCGTATTGCTATGATTTTTATTTTCATCATCTCAAGGTTTTTTCTAACTCCTCATTTCTTTGACTCATTGGTTTTAGTTTCTGTAAATTTGTGAATTCTCCTGTTTTCTTTGTGTTACTGATCTTATTTTGGTTTTATTCTACTGTGACCAAAAAAGAGACATTTTGGAAGTTTTAAAATTAACATCGCTTTGTACCCTAGCACCTTGTCTGTCCTGCGGTATGCGCATTCAGTGGTAAGTGTACTCTACGGCTGCTGGGTGAAGTGATCTGTCTGTTATCGTTCTAGCTGTTTACAGCAGTGTTGAGCCTCGTTTCCTTAATGACCTTATTGTTGCTTTTTGTGTTTTGGAAGGTTTTTGTTTATTTTGAGTTAAGTCTAGACTGGCCTTGAATTTACTAGATAGCTGAGGCTGCCTTAAATTCTTTTTTTTTTTTAAATATTTATTTATTTATTATGTATACAATATTATGTCTGTGTGTATGTCTGCAGGCCAGAAGAGGGCACCAGACCTCATTCCAGATGGTTGTGAGCCACCATGTGGTTGCCGGGAATTGAACTCGACCTTTGGAAGAGCAGGCAATGCTCTTAACCACTGAGCCATCTCTCCAGCCCCCTGCCTTAAATTCTTGATCCTCCTAACTTTATCCTGTAAGTGTTGGGATTACAGGCTCGTACTACCAAGTTTGGCTTAGGTCTGGATGTCATTTCCATTATTCAAGTAGAAGACTGAGTTACCTCTCCAGCCATTTGTTTTTGTTTATGAGACAAGGTCTCACTGCACAGCCCTGGGGTGGCCTGAAACTTGTTTTGCAGAACAGGCTGACCTTGAACTCACAGAGAACTACCTACTTCTACCTCCCAAGTGCTGGGAAATATAAGTCATCTCCCAAACCCAGCACGGGCCCCCTCCCCGCTTCACCCCTTCCCTCCTGCACTCATCTTCGTGTCCCAGGAGTGAACAATACAAGATTAGGAGACTAGGACAGTAAAAGACTAAAGGGTAGGCTGGAGAGATGGCTCAGGTTAAGAGCACTGACTGTTCTTCCAGAGGTCCTGAGTGCAATTCCCAGCAACCACATGGTGGCTCACAACCCTCTGTAATGAGATCTGGCGCCCTCTTCTGGCGTGCAGGCATACATAGAGGCAGAATGTTGTATACATAATAAATAAATAAATCTTTAAAAAAAAAGACTAAAGGGTTTAAATCTGCATCCTGAAATTTTAAGAAATAGCAGATATAAAGATTAGAGAATGGTCATGGCTGCCATTCCCTTCTCTTTTACCTTCTACTTGAGTAAATCTTGGGTGAGGAAGCAGTCTTTGATTTCTACAAGCTTTGGGAGTTTTTACAGGGTCTGTATGTGAGACCAGAAAAGGCTCTGGTTTTGAAAGTTCAACTGGCCAGTGTCATGGAGCAGGTGCAGAGCTGGCCTTTGGGCATCTCCAGAGTCGAAGCTTTAGAGCAGAAGGTCGGAGGTTCTTTGAAACTTCGATTTCAGCCAGTCTGGACCACCTAACTTTAAGCCCAGACAGGCTTAAGCTACTCTGATGTTTTTATTTGTAAGAAGAACATATAGATGTGTCTAAGCAGACAGAGGCAACTGTGTGATCCCAAAGACAATCACAGGACAACCTGAGCTGCAGGGAGGAAAGCAGAAAGGGGTTGGGAAACACAGCCTCAGCTGAAGGTGCCAGTCACTCACAAAAAAGAAAAGCAAGAGGGGCTGGGCAGTAGTGATGCACGCTTTTAATCCCAGCATTCAAGAGGCAGAAGCAGAAGGATCTCTGTAAGTTCGAGTCCAGCCAAGACTACACAGAGAAACTGTCTCAAAATTTAAAAAAAAAAAAAAAAAACAAGAGGGAAGAGGGAAAGGAACCAAGTCTGTTCTCAAACTCCTGCACGACCATCATCTTCAGGAGGCTTAGAATGACCTCACTGTGATACTAACTTCCTCTCTGAGCCGAAGTCTACCCTTTTCCTTCACCTCAAAGTGTGCCCCCACATACATACCTTACCAGGGAAGGTCTACGGCAAAGTCTCCTTCCTTGCTGGGTCACCCCCTTGGGTACCAGTCGCCTAACCTCTAGAAAATATAAACACACCCTTTGCTACAATGCCTATTTGCTATAGGTTTCATCAGATTTTCCCAGAGGAGGGAAGAAATAGTTATTGCACTTAGGAATCAGGCAGGAGAGAGTTTACCGAAACCCACATACAAGGCTTGGTGTTCAAACTACTGGAAGGAGTAACCTCAGGTCTCAGTCATTTACCCCAGAGCCTCAGCGCCAGCTTAGAAAACACCAAAGCCCTGGTGCTGTCTGAGGGGAGTCTGACTCCTAAATACATAGACTCCCAAACCCTGATTCTTCAGCCTGATGGAGAAAGGCACATCCCTAAGCAATCCTCAGTCACAAAGCCCTCTAGTCCAGCTCTGCTCCTTTTGAGGGGACTTGGGGATGAACTGGGTGATGCACAACTATATTGCTATAGCTCAGACAGCTACGGGATCTGTAGGGATATTAAATGCAGAGGTCCTTTGGGCCTAGACTTAACAAATCTTATCTACGGAATAAAAACCAGCAATGAAATGGAACCTGGACATCCAACACAATTACTAAAAGCTGGCTCTACCTATGCTTTGTTTTCTCTGGGCAACTCAAGGCTCTGACAGAAAGGGAGCTGTTTCAACTGAAAAACTCCAAAGACTAGAAAATGAGATTGAGGTTTGGATGCCCAGGTCCAAGATCTCAATGAGCCCCTGTCTGAGGAGAAGGAAAATAAGGAAGGGCGTCTGCACACCATGGCTCAGACAAAGCAGCCTGTCTCCAAATCACTACGTGGGAAAGCACCCCGGAAACAATGGCCACAGAAGCCATCCCCAAGAGTACAACCTGAAGTATGAGAGTGAAGAAACCACACTCCAACAGGCCTGACAGCGTATCACGCTGTAAATCAGCTTCTGAGTCTCAAGCTCCCCTTCTGGTATCAAGTGTGAGAAACTGCTCAGGCCTTCAGAACAGGTCTATGCTTCCAGAGCCATCTAGTTAGCCTTTTAATGGTAGCAGCCTGCGTGCTATCCATGCCAAATGCACTAACTAATATGCTAAACGACATTCAGTGAAGGCTGCTGAGATGGCTCAGTGGGTAAAGGCACCTGCTGACAAGATGGACTTGAATGCCATCTATCAGACCCACACAATGGACAGAAAGCTTTCTTCTGACTTCCACATAAGCACACAAAATGAATAAATAAAATGCAGGGAACAATTTTTTTTTCCTTTTTTCCCCCCTCCCCGCAGGGAACAATTTTCAAAAATGCCCAGTTAGTTTGTCATATAAACAGGGAAGCTGTTCAAGAAACTGCAAGAAGGAGGAGGAGGAAGAAGGAGGAGGAGGAAGAGAAGAAGAAGAAGAAGAAAAGAAGAAGAAGAGGAGGAGGAGGAGGAGGAGGAACCTACTACGATGGGAAGTAGTTCATCCTCAAAAAAAAATTTGGGTAGAGTTGGGGGAACTGGGGGAGTGGGGAGACTGGAGAGATGGTTCAGCAGTTGAGAGCACTGGCTACTCTTCCAAAGGACCCAGTTCAATTCCCAGCACCCACATGGCAGCTCACAACTGTCTGTATCTTCAGTTCCAGGGAATCTGGAACCCTCACACCAATGTACATAAAGTAAAATTAATTATTAATTCATCACGTAGAGTGTGTCACTAAGTATTTTATCATATGCCATACAGTTCGGTAGATTTTAAACATCAATATACACTGAGCTAGAATGAAAAGTCGGATAAGAGAGGCCACAGGAGCAGGCACCACCATTCTCACGGCCCAGTTTCCCTCTTTAGCAGTGGTAGGAACCAGAATCACTACACTCCTACCCACCTTGTGGGATGAAAGTGCAACTGGACCATTTCCTAAGTACTGTGAAACCAAATGAGAAGTTTAACTATATTTCTGAATCACCAACATGGCACTAGGCAGGAAACGCTCAATGAATGATACTCATCCTTCTTATTGTGGATTGGGGGGAGTCTGGGATCATTTACAGCAGATCTGAACAGGAGGTTCAGCCCTGAGCCAGACTAGTTCTAGCACAGCATTGTACACAGTGAATCCAGAAAACTTTTTTTTTCCTTTTGGAGCTAGCAGTTGAACCTAGAGCTTTGAGCATGCCAAGCAAAGGTCTACCATTAAGCTCCACCCCAGCCTAAACAAAAGATTTCTTTCTAGGAAAAACAGTAGTAAGATGGGCTCTTTACATGGCTGACAGTGTCAAGCTGACATCAAGACCCTCATTTTACAAAGTCATAGTCAGTCTTCAGGCTTCTACAAGGCCTGTGAAAAACAGGCAAGAAACACAAGCATCCATGGCTTTAAGCACAGACCCTGACAATACAGCAAGCCCCAAGGGACCAGAAGAAGGCTCCCCACAATCACGAGGAAGTGACAAGTGTGCAGAGAAGTCAGCCTGTAGATAGTACCCAGTGAGCTCTTCACCTTGCTGTGCGGAAGGCTCCTGCTACTAACTACTAACTAACACTAAAGGGAAGCTGCTACTGCTAGGAAAGAAAAATACAAGATTATGCCCTTCAACTACCCTGAAGCTTCTTAGAAAGAGAAAATCATCACGGGTGTTATGAACAAATCTGGGCTATCACTCTGTCAGACCAACATGGACTAGTTTCTTTTTTTAAAAAAAAAAATGTTGTCTTATTAGCCATTACAAATTTCCCCCAGAACTCTCGAGTATGCAGCCTCAATGAGTATCCTTATTAATTCCCACTACGCAAGAATATACAGGGTCCAAGAGCTCCATCAGTTAGGTTTAGCGAAGTCTATTGTCACATGACACTGCTCTACCACACAGAGGGCGAATTAGGAACATACCAGCAGGCTAAGATGCAGAGGCCTGTGAAGAGGATGATGGGGATGGGATAGGATGCACAGAGCAGCCCATGGTGGTAGAAGGCCTGAGATATCTTCTCACGCAGCCTTTCAGTCAGGGTCATCCTCAGCTAAGTCACCTTGTTGCCATCCCGGAGAGTGACCATGGATCAGCCCGGAAGATGTTGCATACCAATGACATCATCTGCAGGTACCTAACCAAAAGGGAGAAAAGCAAATTCATATTAAGTATTGGGGGCTGGAGAGACCGTTTAGTGGTTAAGAGCACTGACTGCTCTCCTAGAGGACCTGGGTTCAATTTCCAGCATGATATAGCTGTTCATACCTGTCTGCAACTCCAGTTAAGTGGGATACGGCACCTTCATACAGACATACATGTGCATACAATAAAATAAAATAAAACATTAAATACTTGGTCCTGCACACCAGAACTGCCAATGGGAGGTGGCAGTTATGTGGCTAGGACTAGTTTCAGGATATGTAAGGTCTGGAGAATGAGTCTCAATATAAGCACATGCACACACAACAACCTTGGTACCTTTGTAAGTGACTATAAGCTGCTATTTTGATACAAGAGCTAGCTGTCCATGGTAAAAAAAAAAAAAAAAAAAAAAAAAAAAACCTCTAAGCTGCTCATGTATGTTGCAGTAAGAATAGAGGTTAGGGTTTAAAAGAAGATTAGGGGTTAGAAAGTAGATGGTGGTGGCGCAAGCCCTTAATCCCAGCACTCAGGAGGTAGAAACAGGTGGATCTCAGTGAGTTTGAGGCCAGTCTGGTCTAGAAGAGCTAGTTCCAGGACAGGCTCCAAACTACAGAAAAACCCTGCCTGTCTAGGGTGGAAAAAGGGAGGGGATTAGCATAGCAAGGCCTGGAACACTAAGGAAGGTGAGTAAGTGGGCTTTATAGCTGAGTATGAGAAAACCAAGCTAGTCAGATAAGAGGAAGGATGGGGCTTGTGGCCAGCTCTCCACCCACGCCCTGCAGAAGCAATTGAGAAACATACCTAAGACACCATTATCCTTTCTCTCTTAGCCTTGCCTCTAACGCAGCAAATCCTAACAGACTGAACTGTAAGGATGGGTTCTAACGAGAAGTTCCTGCCTGGAAGAGCACCTCAGAACACCCCATAAACACGGAGCTAACATGAGGCAACAAAGAAAGACTGCAGCTACAAATGGTGGCTGGAGAGAGATAACACTCTGCTGTGGTCATGCTACAGGCTGGTTGTCGAAATGTGAAAACACAGCCTCGTATAATTAACAGCACTTGGACACCTGCAAGGCTGCAGGGCCGTAACATCAACCAAGAGACTAATAGCAAGTAGACAGCCAAGGTCAATGACTAACAAACCTGGAGATGGATAGAGGGGGCTTCAACCACCCCTAACTCAGAGAGTGCACATCAACAGTGCATGACAGTTCATCTCCCTGGTTGGGCCAGGGGGACATGCATAGATCCTGTGGACCCCTCCACTGGCTCCACCCACAGTAACACAGAGAACTAACCAATCTCACAGCAGTTACCTTGGTCTTCATCTAGTCTTTGCCATAACCCTATAAAACCTCTAAACTACAAAATTCAGTGGCTTCTTCTCTTGAAAACCCTTCTCTCTTTCAGGAGTTTCGATTGCTTTTGCTCAATTTCTCACATTTCCCCAACTTTGTACTTTTCTGTAATAACTGTTAATAAAGCCTGTTTCTACTTTGCAAACTCCCTCAACAGTCCACCTCTTTAATTTCACTGGCATGAGACAATGAGCTTGGAGCAACTGTTTCAGGTGGCTTTTTTGGTTGTTAGATGTGGGGCATCACAGGTCACTGGGTCATAAACAACAGAGCTGTGGAAGGTCCTGCAGCTCTAAACACTCAGCCACGCTCGCCAGTCTAGCCAGACAAGCCTTTGTTCATATTAGGGGTTTTGTTTTTGTTTTTGCAGATGCTAAGGATCAAACCCAGCAAACAAAGACTCAGCAAATGCTCTACTACTGAGCCGCACACATCCCAGCTCCCCAGAGGCAGCTGCTCTGTCAAACGGGTGCTCTGAACATCCTCTTCTGTGCACAGGCCAGACGGAGAGAATCCTTAGGGAAACTTTGGCAAAGAAATGCACAGCCCCCAAACACATTCCTGAACAAACAATGATTACTAATAAAGACTGTTCAGTATGATCTGTCCTAACAACAAAAACACCAGAAAGCTTCAGACCTTGAATAGCAGTCACCACACAACACTTACTCAAAGGCAGCAGTGTTAGGTTGCAGCCTCTGCTCTTGGTCCCAGTTGTTCCTTAGGAGCGGAGGGCAGATGAATCCTACTGTTACCGCCTGCTGCCAGCCGTCTCCTTCTTAAAGTAACAGCAGCCCATTGCGACTCACTGGCTCCTACAAGGTCCACAGGCCTGGTTATCAGTCAAAGTGCACCGCCTTGAGTCAGGTCATACCAGCTGGGCCTCACTGCCTGGACACTGGCCTCTGAACAGAATGGAGAAAGAACTGGCTATAACTGGTGGCGTTTATTCACCCCACAGAGGTTTGTTCCCAAGATCCCCAGGCTGTTTTGGCCCCAGTCCTTTCTGAAGACTGGCTCGTCAACTTTTTTTTCCAATCTGTGTCATCCCTTAACCTTCCCATAAATCCTTTTTCTTGTCCTAGCTTAGTTTAAGTTAATTTCTGTTATTTTGCTGCCAATCTTAAACCAATCAAAGAAAATAGGAAGTTATTATAGAAGTTAAAGGATCTAGGATTCTCTTCTTGGTATGGTTCTCTAGTGGGATTCAAGTTTAAATTCACCTCTGTTCACATTGCTGTGTCCTTGGTCTATGCTATTGGGAACCTGCTCAGACATGTGTCCTGGCTTGAATAAGCTCACTGACGACAACCCAGGCTGTAAAGAGGGCGCCTCAAGTGTCAAGACCAGAAATCAGAAAGAAGTCATATCGTAACAAATTCACAAATCAAAGGAATGGTCACCACTCACTCCTTCTACCTTCCTAGAAGTACTAGACTTAAGGTGCCCAGGCACTTCTCCAGTCTAGGAGCCTCTGAGGATACAAGGCAGTCTCTGCAGGTCTGTTTACTGGGGAGTGAACAGAGGCAGCTGCTGAATGCTGTTGATACAGGTGCAAAAGGGCTCACAACAGCTCCACTAGTCAAGTGCTCACCCTCAGAAGACAGATCAATGAAGCCTCCAACAGTGGGGCTCATACAGAGACCCATTGCCCGGCATCCCTCTACATTCCCTCCTGCCCCCAAGACAGAGCAACACAAAGAAGTACACCTGCCAGAGACACACTAGCAAGAGGGTCCCTGGAGACAAACCACCTTAACTGGCTGCCCAAATCTCTTCCCTTAAATGTTTCCCAAGGCCAAATCCTCCAGGAAATTCTATTTCTAATCCTTATCTCCTTCCCTGGCCTCTCTTGTACACAGATCTAGTACACAGGACAGGGACCCTCTCTGCAGTCCACTTTCTTACACTTAGAGTAACACGAGGTGAACACTACAGCTAATACCCATTTCCATTCTGCAGCAATACAACGCTCTCAACTCTCACTGACATCACCTACACTAACTGTTCATCTGCAGAGCATCTGGAAAACAAGTCCAATTATAATTATACCTGAACCTACGGGAAGAGGAGACACTGCACATCTCTGCTACACGGTGGAAACTCTAACGCAAAGCTGTTCAAAAGCGAAATTTACCCAACCTGAACCAATAACCTGTTTTTCCTACATTGCCCCAGAGTTACAGGTTGCTTCAGATCAAAATCTACAGCCCTTCTCCCTGTATTTAAAGAGACAGTCTTGTCCTGGAGGCCCAACTAGACTTATTACATAAAAAATATAAGCAAAAGAAAAATCTGGGCATGGAGACACAAGCCTTTAATTCCAGCACTCAGGAGGCAGTGGCAGATAGACCTCTTGAGTTCGAGGTCAGCCTGGCCTCCAGAGTGAGTTCCAGGACAGCCAGAGTTACACAGAGAAACCATGTTTTGAAAAACAAAACAACAACAACAACAAAAAACATAAGCAATTCTGCCCCTGCTTTTTGGGAAGACCATCTACATAAGCAAAAACAAAGGAACCTGTTATCAGAAGTCCAAATTAGAGTTTCACATGTAAAGAAAAACACTGCTGGCACAGGAGAACTGCCCAGGAGGCCTAGGAGAGGACGAGCCCAGACCAAGTTGCACCAAGGAGCTCATAGGATAAAAAGCAGCAAGGAAAGGAACAAGTGTGTGTGTAGAGGAGAGAGACCGAATAGCAGTATAGTTTAAGTGTACATGACCTTAACTCATCTCAAACGAGACTGCAAATACAGAAGTTTGGGGAAAAGCATGCGCACAGTCTAACACATTAAGCAGTTCATTTGCTATCCTCTTCTAGAATGTCTCATTTCTTTTGACCACTTTCTGGAATAAATGCCTAGAAGTAAGAATGCTAATGATGTGAGATTACCCTCTATATGCTAGGAATATGTTTTATTACCATCGGTTATAAAGAAGCTGTTTCAGCCTGTGGCTTAGCAGAGTAAAGCCAGGTGGGAAACTCAAACAGAAATATAGAAAGTAGGCAGAGTCAGAGAGACACCAGCAGCTGCCAGAGGAGAAGGATGCCACCGGAACCTTACTGGTAAACTACTAACCTCATGGTAAAATACAAAATAATAGGAATGAGTTCATTTGAGATACAAGAGTTAGTTAATAAGAAGCCTGAGCTAATAGGCGAAGCAATATCTTTTTTAATTTTATTGATTTTTATTGCACTCTACATTTTTCTCGGCTCCCCTCTGCTCCCCTCCACTTCAACCCTCTCCCATGGTCTCCATTCCCCCAATTGACTCAGGAGATCTTGTCTTTTTCTACTTCCCATGTAGATTAGATCTAAGTATGTCTCTCTTAGGGTCCTCATTGTTGTCTAGGTTCTCTGGGATTGTGATTTGTAGGCTGGTTTTCTTTGCTTTATGTTTTTGAGCAACGTTTTAATTAATACAGTTTCTGTGTGATTATTTCAGGTCTAAACAGCCAGAAAACAAACAAGCAGCTTCTGCCTACATGCTGAGATGTATAGCATAAGATTTCTGAGAAACTGCTAAACGGGGATTAGGGCTGTAGCTCTGTGGTAGAGCACTTGCCTCCTACACATGATGCTATAGGCTCTATCACCAGTACAAAAAAGGAAACGTAAACCGGATATGGAGGCATACACCTGTAACTCAAAGCACTTGAGAATTGGAGGCAGCAGGATCAGGAATCCAAGACTAGCCTTGGCTACATAACAAGATCAAGACCAAGCTCACTCCTACAATCCCAGCCCTCGAGACTGATCTAGGGAATGAAATGCTGGGAGTTATGGGTCAGCCTGAAATACACAATGAGTTTTAAACACACACAGAAACCTAGAAGTCATAAATTGCCAAATTAAAAGCTCAGTCCTGCCTGGTGGTGGCGGCATACACCTTTAATACCAACACTTGGAGACACGGGTGGGCAGACCTCTGAGTTCAAGGCCAGCCCAGTCAACAGAGCTAGTTCCAAGACAGTCAGATCTACACAGAGAAACCCTATCTCAAAATAACAAAAAACTACTAAAAATTTTTAAAAAGCTCAGTCCCAGGTATAGAATACTTCCCCCTTGTTAGTCAGAGGAAGGGTGGGTGCCAGGCTATTGTATTGTTCTTGGCTGCTTATCAGAACTTGATGTAAACCCTTCTCTAGAAGTCACCACATATTGTGGTCACCAGACATGGAGAAATCAAGCTGGTACTGACCTAGGCATTTTCTCCATGGTAGGCTGCTGGGGAGTGGGGGTCATCAGCAACAGCCATGAGCCCTGTGAGCTGCAATAACAGTGACCTGGCAAGACACTCCTTGGATTCGAACTGAACGAGAACTGTGGCAGTAGCCAACCACCTTCTGGTTGAATTTAAGGCCTCAGGGAAGAAATTCATGCCTGATATTATAAATCCAGTCAAGAACCTGTAGCCAGGAACTGCCCTAGGGGAGAACCTACTAGTGTTACTTTGCTAAATGAATACAGTGTCAAATTACCTTTAAGCATCTGCATCCCGCAGGTTAGTACGACTCTCAGTCCTCATCAGAGCAGCTTCTTTTACAGTGAGTAGTGGTTAATACAGAGACTCAGAGCTGGTCAGGTGCTCAGCAATAAACAGGACATCTGCCTCACATACCCTTCTCTCCCACACCCCCAAGGCTCAGGGAACATCTCAGAAGTAGGAGCAGAAAATAGCCCCAAGTCAGGTAGGACTAAGGTGACATGACAGGACCACTGGACTCAGGAACTTACAACAGCTATGGCTGACTGCACAAGACCTGTACAAGATCAAGCCAACCAACATTCCAACATGGACGTGGGAGGGGCACATGAGCCCCTACCCATCTGAAGATCTACTGAGCACAGCTGTTGGCTGTTAAGGGAAGAAGAGTTAGTTTTCTTTGGGGGTCTGACCCCTGGCAGATTGACCATGCGCCAATGGATGGCCTCAGTCAACACACACAGGAGCAGCACTAGTCAAATTCAGTGAGTTACTAAAAGAAAGAACGAAGATACAAAGTTGAGAGAGGCCATGGGGAGATTACTGGAAGAGTTGAATGGGTAGTAGTGAATATGATCATGATTTATTGTATACATGTATGAAATTCTTAAAGAATAAATATTAATATGTTTAGAAAAAAACAGTGTTACTGTGAAGTGGTGGAACCTTTGAGAGAGCCCAAAGGAGAGTCTTCCAGACCCCCAGGGGGACCTGGCCTCTCTGCTTTCATCTGCTTCTTGGACTACAGCAAACAGGTGCCCTCTTCCACTCACTTCCACTATGATGTACTTCCTCTCTGCAGGCCCCAAAGCAACTCAACTGCCGAGTGAGATCTGCAAAATGAGGGGTAGTAGTGGCTGGTGACTGTAACCCCAGTACTCAAAGAGGCTTAACCAAAAGAAAAAGAGAGAGGAGAAACACTTGGTTCTTCATAAACATGCTACTTAAGGTATTTTGTTATAGTGACAGAGAGCTCACTAGGACATTTATTAGAAGAAAATATAATTGGGACCCAAGAGATGGCTAAGTAGATGTAAGAGCTTGCTGTACAAGCATGGTGACCTGAGTTTGACCCTGGGACTCCTGCTGGAAGGAGCAGGTCAACTATGGAAGGTGGTCCTCTGACTTCCACATGCACACCTATATATAAACAAACACCTCAAATAAAATAAAGTAAAAATTTAAAAAGGAGAGAGCCAGGCAGGGGTGGCACAGGCCTTTAATCCCAGCATTTCGGGAGCAGATGGAGCAGAATCTCTTGATTTGAGGGCAGCCTGGTCACAACCAGGACTACATAGAGAAAAAAATGTAGAAAAAAAAATGGAGACAAACAGATATGAATCTCCACCTACACTGCACCCAGCTCCCTCAGAGAGCCCTGGTCTGGGCAGTGTCCTCACGCTCACCACTCCCTGTACTACAGAAATTTACTGCTGTAGAATTCTCAGCTAAGGGATGGAGAGATGGCTCAGTGGTTAAGAGCACTGACTGCTCTTCCAGAGGACTGGGGTTCAATTCCCAGCACTCACATGGCAGCTCACAACTGTCTGAAAATCCAGTTCCAGGGAATCTGACACCTTCCCACTAATGCACATAAAATAAAAAATTAAAAAAAAATCCTCAGCTGTTTTACTCTTTTAAAAAAATCTCTATGTATTGGTACATAGAGAAAGCTGGCCACCAATCATCATGTTACCAAACTGTTCCTCAGTTTATCACTGTAAATGAGCTAATTCACTTTGGACAAATCATGGGTTTTACCAACACATTTGATGCATCATTTGGATCCCTTATCTGAATTTCACTCTCCTCTCTTCCTCACAGACTACATGCACACTGTCTAGTCTCATTCCTCACCCTGTTTGCATAGCCGGCAAGACAGAAATTGAGTAGTTTTTTTCAACCTCTCCTTCCCCTCCTCCAAGCCCCAACAACTCAGCTGAGCGGTTCATCTTGCTATCTTTCTTGTCTTCTTCTGATCTGCTTCTCTCAGTGGTCAAAAAGTCTAAGATTGTATCTTACCCACTGGTCAGATCCCTTCCACTTAGAACAAAATCCAGATGTCTGCAAGAGATCTGCACAGCCCATCCTGTCCTCCCCAACTTCGCCTCATATCACCTCCCTAATCTTGTCCTCTTCCAATCCAGGTGCCGGCCTCATTCCCATCAAGGCCCTGGCACACCCTGTTCTCTCCTACATCTATCAGGTCTCAGGTCATTATACAAAAACAGCTCACCTGACCGCATGTTCTCCAGTACTGTTCTCACAGTTTATTCTCTTTCAGAGCATTTAGAACTCTGTAACCATGAGTAGTCTGTGCCCTGACAAGACTATACACAAGTTCTTTGTCCATGGTTGTACACCAGTGCCTAGAACAGTTCTTGGTACAATAAAAACTTAAGAGTCCTAAGTAGTGCACACCCATAATACCAGCATTTTGAGGTAGAAAGAAAACCAGAAGTTTAAGGCCCAAATTCAAAACCAGTCTCAGTTACACGCTGAGTTCAAAGTCAGCCTGGGCAATATGGAAACCTGTCTAAAAAAACAAAAAACACCAAGCTGGACAGTGGAGGAATACACCTTTAATCCCAGAATTTGGGAGGTAGAGGCAGGTGGATCTCTATGAGTACCAAGCCAGCCTGACCTACAGAGCGAGTTCCAGGACAGTTAAGGCTGCATGGAGAAACCCTGTCTAAAAAACAAAAACAAAAATAAAAACAAACACCTCCCCCCCAAACAAAACAAAAACAGGGGACAGGGTGATGAAGACCTATAATCCCAGCTATTGTGGAATACTGCTCTTATACACTGCAAAGATTTGTCACTCATATTGGTTTAATAAAATGCTAACTGGCCAGAAGCCAGGCAGGAAGTACAAGCAGGGCAACCAGACTAGGAGAAATCTGGGAAGAAGAAAAGCAGAGAGTAGGTCACCAGCCAGATGCAGAGAAAGCAAGATGAGAATGCCTTACTGAGAAAAAGTACCAAGCCATACGGCTAAACATAAATAAGAATTATGGGTTAATTTAAGTTGTAAGAGGTAGTAAGTAATAAGCCTGAACAACAGGCCAAACAGTTTATAATATAAGCCTCTGTGTGCTTATCTGGGACTGAATGGCTGTGGGACTGGGAGGGATAGAAACTTCCCTCTACACCCAGCACCTGGGAGGTGGAAGTAGGAGGATCAGGAGTTCAAGGTCAGTCTCAGTTGTGTAGTCAATTTCAGGCCAGTCTGGAGGGTTACAGGAGACAAAACAAAGCCTCAAAAACTTTCTGGACAAGTATAAGTAAATGAGCAAATCAACCAAATCAATCAATAATGAAATTGATTACCAAAAAACTGGTTACTACAAATCTATCTGTTGTGAGATATTTCATACACTGTAAAAAAATATGTCACTGTAATTGGGTTAATAAAATAGCTATGCAGGATTTTTGAGGCAGTGAGAATGCTGGGAAGAAAAAGGGCATACTCAAGAACAGATGCCAGGGACACAGAACAAGCTGTATGGGCATTACAAAGTAAAGGTAACCGAGTCACTTAAAAGAATGTGAATTAAAAGATATGGGTTAATTTAAATTGTAAGAGCTAGTTTGAGCCAGGCAGCATTTGAAAGGCAGAAGTAGGCAGATCTCAGTGAGTTGAGGCCAGCCTAGTCTACAAAGTAAATTCCAGGACAGCCAGGGCTACACAGAGAAACCCTGTCTCAAAATAAATAAATAAATAAAAATTAAAAAAATTAAAAAGCTAGTTTGAAACAAGCCTAAGCTATCAGCCTATCAGATGAGCTTTCATAATTAATAATAAGTCTGTGTCATGATTTGGGAGCTGGCTGAAGGAACAGAAAAACCTGCCTACATATGGTGCCCAATGGTCACATATTTCCACTTAAGACTTGAGAAACCTTAAAAAAAAAAAAAAGTTCCAAACACACAAAAATGGAGCCAAACCTGGGTTACTAATTTCACAGTCTCTCATGCAGGCAGTAATTTCGAGACACATCTCCCAGCCCCAGCCAGTGGGCTTGAGTCACCAAGCTCACCATAAGCTAAGCTTCACTGCTGTATTAGTTCAAGATGTGTTACATTTGTTTACGTTGTGGAATATTTAATGATACAAAAATGTATTGTATTCTTTTGCGTTGCATTTGTTTAACTCTGTAAAGCTGTGTTACTTTGCCTGCCTAAAACACCTGATTAGTCTAATAAAGAACTGAATAGCCAATTGCTAGACAGGAGAGAGAAATAGGTGGAGCTGGCAGGTAGAAAGAATAAATAGAAGCGAGAAATAAAGAGAGGAGTGAAAAAAGGAGGGGACATCAGGGGCCAGCCACCCAGCTACTCAGCCAGCCATGGAGTAGGAAGGAAAGAAAGGTATATAGTACAGAGAAAAGAAAAGCCCAGAAGTAAAAAGTAGACAGGATAATTTAAGAAAAGCTGGTTAGAAACAAGCCAAGCTAGGGCCAGTTAAGAATAAATCTCTAATTTACTTGGGAGGTGGGTGGCAAGCCCCCAAAGAGCAAAGAGTAAAACAACAGCACTGGGCTGCAGTTTAAGATTTTCACACCTTTAATCCCAGCACTCAGGAGGCAGAGGCAGGTGAATCTCTGTGAGTTCAAGGTTAGCCTGGTCTAGGAGAGCTAGTTCCAGGACAGGCTCCAAAGCCAAGAGAAACCCCGTCTCCAAAAACAAACAAACAAAAAACTCATGCAGACAGAAAAGGTTACAGATACCCACAGATACTCAGTAATGTAGGTTCAGACAGGGAAAACTCTAGACAGGTTACAGTGTATTCAACAACGTGTGTACACTTAAGAAAAAAAAAAGAAAAAGGACATAGACAGTGATAAAAATAAATAAATAGTTTTAAAATAACAGAGTAAAGTCTTTAAAGAAAGTAATAAAAAAAAGAATATGCCATGTAGAGATGGGAAATACACAGGGAGTCTGGATCCTGTACGTTACTATGCTGTCTTTCAATTGTTTGCTGATAAACAAACAAGAGCTGCTGGGAGACACTGGATTATGGAAACTGCTAATTAAACCAACCTATAAAATTTTAAAAAGGTCTTAACTTCAAAATGGAAGTCAAAAAATACATTGCATCGGAGAAGAGGTTATGCTTTGGAAAATAAAAGGCTGTAGATTCATTCAAGGTTAAAGAGATCAGGTTTGAATTGGGGAGACCCCCTGAAAATCCTGGCTGCAAGACATAAAGAAATAAACCTAGAAAAACTACAAGGCAGGTGACATATATATTACCTGCTCAAACAGAAAACGAAAAGCCATCTTTGGCTGGCTTGTGTACAACACACAGTCTATACTTGTATTATTGCAGATACGTATGTTACCTATAAAAGTTTGTGTGTTTTCAGAGCGAGGGGACCAGATACCAATGAAAACTGGTGGCCCAGTGATCCAGCCTCTCAACCACTAGTCTCAAATATTTTACACTGGTATGGAATTTTGTATATTGACATGAATTTAGGGTTATTTTTGTTATACTGTGTATATGTTTCTACTCGTTTGACGTACTGTACCTATGCAGTTCATGTAAAAATGTACTGCAAAGTTTCAGCCTTTGAAAGCTATTTAGGATAATAAAGAAATACAAGTTAGTAGTCAACTATAATAATCAAACTTGTAGTTAGAATAGGGATGTTTTCAAGGTTAAACAGATATATTTAGATAAATGGTCTTCAAACATTTCAAAGACCTATAGGATATGGCATTTAAGATGTTTAATAACATAAAGCTTTTCATGACAATGAGACACATCTGTTCCTGGCAGCATCAATTTACTTCAGAAAGAAAGAACGACACTGAAGAACCTCCATATGGAGCTTGCTTTCCATGTGGCAAAGCTAGCCACTTGAGTAAGAAACTGCTCTTGCCTTGACTGATGACAGTATGCTGTACAAACCATACAAGCAGGATACAAAAAAGATGTCAAATTTTGCCAATATTAGGTAAGACAGTCCTTCAAAATTTCTGCTTCATAGAAGTGTCTGCCAGATATTCTAAGCCTGTAGGCCGAAGACTAGATGCTCCAACGCTGCAGAGGAATTTGGGGTTATTGTCCAAGTAGCCAGATGTCTAGCATTTCTATATTTTTGGAAGTTGTTTGCAATGTACTTTGTTTATTCAGGTAATATTATATCCTTCTGAGGTCTTTGATGGAGTTGAAGACTGGATAGTTAAAGTTTTATTTTTTCTTTGTTTTGAAAAAAGGTAAATTGGGTACAAAACTTTGGACTCACCAAGATAGAATAAATATTGTGGTATTTTCTTTGAAATTGCCAAATACGAAATGGACTAGACATTTAAATATAATTCTTACCTGATAATTGTTCTCATTGTATATAGTTTTACTATGTCTGAGTTAAAATGCTTTCTTTGTTATTTAGACAAAAAGGAGAAAACGTGAGATATTTGGTTACACTTTGTAAAGATATGTCACTATGGATTAGTTTAATAAAAAGCTGTCCTGCAAATAGCTAGGTGAGATTTTCAGGGCAGAGAGGATGTTGGGAAGAAGAGCGGAGTCACCGGGAGATGCAGAGGCAGCATGACATGTAGGAGATGAGGTTAATAAGCCATTAAGTACTCTTAACTGCTGAGCAATCCCTCCAAGCCCAAAAAATCCATTCTGAAAGGTAAAAACTGGTACAGAAAAGTGCCAAATATCAAATCCTGTATATTCATGCCTGGCAACCAGGATGTGTGGTAGTGTGATACGGCTCTAAAGAACAGCCTGCTTTTACCATCTTGCTGGCTCAGCCCATATGACTTCTCTCTCTCAGGCTCGCTCTTTTCCCTGCCCATGACTTTCCTTGGGAGATGGTTCAGGTTCTTGGCATCTCAACTTCCGTAGTTTCCACTGCATTTCTAGCTCCACTCACTGCTGTGTCCACTGCACTCCCACGGGCTACCCATGGACATCCTGACCCTGATATACATTCCTTGGTCTTTCAAGCTTTCGTGTGTGTGTGTGTGTGTGTGTGTGTGTGTGTGTGTGTGTGTGTGTTTCTTTTGGTTTTCCCTGTGTTGTTTTGTTTTGTTTGGGGGTTTTACGTTTGCTTGCTTGCTTGCTTGCTTAAAACAAGGTTTCTCTTGTTAGCCCTGGCTGTCCTGAACTCACTCTGTAGACCAGGCTTCCACTCAAACTCAGAATCTGCCTGCCTCTGCCTCCTGAATGCTGGGATTAAAAGCCAACAGGCCTGGTTCAGGCTTTTCTTTAAAATTTAGGTTGGCGCTGACACAAGGATTCAGTGGACTAAAAGCCTCTTGCTGCCAAATGACCTGAGTTTAGTCCCTCGGATCCACGTGGTGAAAGGAGAGAGCTGACTCCCACAAACTGTCCTTTGACTTCCATGGCACAAACACACTAAATAAATTAATTGAAGAAAAAATAAATTTTTAATATTTATTTACTTATGTATACAATATTCTGTCTGTGTGTATGCTGCAGGCCAGAAGAGGGCATCAGACCCCATTACAGATGGTTGTGAGCCACCATGTGGTTGCTGGGAATTGAACTCAGGACCTTTGGAAGAGGAGGCAATGAATGCTCTTAACCTCTGAGCCATTTCTCCAGCCCAGTAAAAATAAATTTTAGGTGAAGTCTCCACAAGCTCCATAATCTTATATTCTGCATTCCTTTAAAACTGCCTGGGGGCTGGAGAGATGGCTCAGAGGGTAAGAGCACTGGCTGCTCTTCCAGAGGTCCCGAGTTCAATTCCCAGCAACCACATGGTGGCTCACAACCACCTGTAATGAGACCTGGTGCCTTCCTTGCCAGCAGTACATTGTATGCTTAATCTTTAAAATAAAGTAAAATAAAACTGCCTTACCTGGGTAGTCCCACGTGAGGCTGCCAACTCAAACACTAGCTAGAGTCCCCTGAGCCATGGCTGCAGTGGTCTCTGAGTGTCAGCATAACTGAGCCCAGGTAAGACTCCTCTAGGTGATCCTGTGCAGTAGGGCATCCGAACCTTCTCTTCTCAAAGCAGTCTCTCAAATGAGCTAAAACCTTTACTGGCTTGAGCAGGATGCTAGGGGTAGAATCTGGCCAATTTCTGAGATGCTCTCAATGTGCCTTTCCTACTGCTTTGGTGTAAAGTATTATACCAGCTTCTTTAATAGTCCTAATTGCTTCCGCAGCCAAGCTTTCCTGCTCTTTCTCTGGGTATGTTGCAAGTTTTTCAAATCCTCGAGCAGTGCTTTATCTGCCCACATGCCTCTATAAACCATGCCAGCTGAATGCTGTAATGCTTGAAAGTCCCTCACCAGATAAATTAATTCTATCACTTTAAAAAAATTAATATTTTTCTCTGACAATTTCATATATGGATATAATATATTCTGGTTACTATAATCCGTACACTCTCTTCTCCTCCATCATCAACCTCACCTCCCCCTTCTCCTCCACCATCAACCTCACCTTCCCTCACCTTTTTTTTTTCTGAGATGGGGTTTCATATAGTCCAGTTTCATATAGTCCCAAACTTCCTATGAGGATAACCTTGAATTTCTGATCCTCCTGTCTCCACCTCCCGATTCCTGGAATGACAGGCATTTGCCACCATATTCCACTTATGTAGTATTAAGGATCAAATCTAGGACTTTGTGCATGCTAGGCAAGCATTCTACAAGCTGAGTTACATCGCCCAACACCAATCCATCATCCTTAACTTAGCCTCACACAAAATCTCAGACCCAGACAAAACACAGATAATTTCTTTCTTCTTCTGGTGCTCAGGGTGGAACGGTCCTAGACCACTACAATTCCCAGTCCTCTGTTTACTTTTTAAAGAATCTTAGACAGTCTCAGTAGGTTACCTAGGCAGGCAATGAACTTGTCATCCTCCTGCCTCAATCTACTTAGGAGATGGGATTATAAACCTGCACCAGGCCTGACCAAAGTGTCGACTGTTTTCCTGCTCCCACCCAAAGCCTCTCAGCAGTCTTTACCACCCACATCTTATCAGCATCAGTCTGCAGCTGAATCACCTAAATTCTGTAGACAGCAATGCAGGGCTTCCCTAGCCCACAGCTCTAAACTATTTTGTTTTTGAGACAGTCTCTCTACACAGCCCCAGCTGTCCTAGAACTCACTATGTAGACCAGGCTGGCCTCAAACTCAGAGATCTACCTGCCTCTAGGACCAAAGATGCGTGCCACCATTCCCAGCTCTCCAAACTCTGTACAGTTCCTGTATACCAGTTCCCAAGGCTTCAAAACCAGAAGGTGTGGTAGTCACAGCAACAACCTCATTTCTCCGGGACCAATTTTCCCCTTAGACATTGTTGCTATGATGAAATACTGACATGAATAACTTAAAAGGATGATTTATTTTGGCTCAGGTTCAGAGGCTCCAGTCTGGTATGACAGAGAAGGAACGGTGGGACAATGTAGCTTCATCACAGTGACCAGGAAGGAGAGAGAGAGAGAGAGAGAGAGAGAGAGAG
Source organism: Alexandromys fortis (assembly GCF_014885135.2). NCBI lineage: Eukaryota > Metazoa > Chordata > Mammalia > Rodentia > Cricetidae > Alexandromys > Alexandromys fortis. The sequence goes on along the minus strand of NW_026067915.1, from coordinate 10,481,529 downwards.
AGAGAGAGAGAGAGAGAGAGAATGTCTGCAGTAGCAGGCTTTCTCCTTTGCCTCCTTTTATTCAGTTTGGGCCCTGTCTATTCAATGGAGCTGCATAAACAGGGTGGCCCCAAATTAATCCTCTCTGGAGATAAAGCTCACAGAACAAACAGGTGTTTCACTAATCTAGGTGCCTGTCTCATTCCAATCAAATTGACAGAATTAACCCATGCCATGCCTAGTTATATAACTGAAAAGGAAAGATGAAATTAACTTTTGCAGATATTACTATATCTCTAGAAAAGCCATGAAAATCTTTTACCGTTACTAAGAGAACCATATAAATCAGTGATGTATTACTACAGACATGTATGAAATCCATGCCAGGGTAACGGAGCTTGCCACCAGCCCGATGACCTGAGCTGGTGTTCAGGACTCACTGGGCAGATAGAGATAAACGGTCCTCTGCCCTGCACACAGCAATGGTAGCTCATGTGAGTGCACACACACAAGAACAACCAGAAAAGTTTCAAAAGATAGCAATGGCTTAACATCTACCATGAATAAGCAGAAAACGTAAATAATTCAAAATACTAACACAGCAAAACAAAAAAAATCTGAGAAATACTTAAAGATCTTTCAAAATCCAAGGAACACAAATAACTTGAACAAAGAGAAAAGTCATCACCTGTTCTCTCTCAGTAAGGATGGGTATCAGAAGAACATCACATACTGGGTGTGGTGGTACACACCTTGAGTCCCAGTTCAGCAAATTGATGAGCTGGATGGAGGCCAGCCTGGTGTACGCTGAGCTCCAGGCCAGCCAGCACTGCATAGTAAAATACTATCTCGAAATCATTCTTCGTACATGAATCTAAAAACGCAGCACAGGCCCAATAAAAACATACAGGACTTAGCCTGGCAGTGGTGGTGCACACCCAGAGTCGGAAGGAAGGTGCATCTCTGAGTTCAAGGCCAGTCTGGTAAACAGAGTGAGTTCCAGGCCAGCCAGAGCTACAGAGGGAAACCATGTCTCCAAAAAAAAAAAAAAAAAAAAACCAAGAAAAACCATAACGACTTTTTTTTTTGTTTTGTTTTGTTTTGTTTTTTCGAGACAGGGTTTCTCTGTAGCTTTGGTGCCTGTCCTGGAACTAGCTCTTGTAGACCAGGCTGGCCTCGAACTCACAGAGATCCGCCTGCCTCTGCCTCCCGAGTGCTGGGACTAAAGGCGTGCACCACCACCGCCCGACGACTTATTTTTTTAAACATTTTTTAAGATTCACTCAATTTGGGGCTGGAGAGATGGCTCAGTGGTTAAGAGGAGTGGCTGCTCTTCCACAGGTCGTGAGTTCGATTCCCAGCAACCACATGGTGGGTCACAACCATCTGTAATGAGGTCTGGCGCTCTCTTCTGGTGTGTCAGCATACATGGAGGCAGAATGTTGTATTCATAATAAATAAATCTTAAAAAAAAAAATTCACTCAATTTTATGCGAGTGTTTTGTCTGCATGTAGGTATGCACAACGACATTTACCAAATATCACACCAAATTATAAAGTAGTTAAAAGTGGTACTAACTCATGAACTCAGCTTACTGTAACAGAACAAGAACTCCATCAACAGACCCACAAGTACATATGGCAAAGTATACCACATATAGAACATGATAAAAAGGGCAAGAGAGATGGCTCAGCGGTTAAGAGGCTGCTCTTCCAGAGGACCAGGGTTCAATTCCCAGCACCCACATGGCAGCTCACAACTGTCTGTAACTCCAGTTCTACAGGATGACACCCTTACACAGTCATACATGCAGGCAAAACACCAAAGCACATAAAAATAAATATTTTTTAAAAAAACAAAGTTAAAATTAAAAAACAATGAAGGAAGCTTTCCTGTAGAGGCAGCAACCTCCTTCCGGCTTCTGTGACTGTGTTCAAAGATGAACAGCTCTGTGTTCATCTGGACAGCCTCAGCACCCTTGACTGACTGCAATCCCTCGAGGAAGGAGGTCATGGCTGAATTACCCCGTGTTCCCTGCGTGCACCTGGTGCCTCACGTGGACCAGGGTGGAAAGTCACTGCAGCTGGGTCCACTGAGTTAAACTAGTCCACCAGTGCAAACAATTCAGCATAATGGGAAAGAAAGCTGTCTTTTTGTTTAAGCTGTTTTGCAAAGTATTAATGCCCAGGGCAGAAAACTTAGCTTCTCTAATTATCAAAATTAGCCAAATGCTAGAGGAATTTTCAGCAGACCAAGCTAACTGTATTAAAAATAGAAAGGAATTTCCTTTTATTTCAGTTCATGAATGAAAGTGGATTTCTGAAACCCGAGGCAAAGCACTAAGAGGACTCTGTCTGACACATTCTAGAGTCACTGATGGGATAGCACAGCAACCCCTCCAGTAAGGAAGAACTAATTGTGATGGTTGTCATAGCCATATACATGACTTCACAATCAAGTATCAATAAATAGTCTATTTTTACACATTTGTGACTGAGTCATGACTTACTAGAAAAATGACTGAACTGATTCATCACTGCTAATATGAGGAAAGAAAACATTTTAATTTCATTTTTAAGATGTTTACTTAAATATATATGTGTATCTGCATATGTATATGAAGACAGGCACTCAATGCCCAGGGAGCAAAGGAGCAGGCAGGGTGTCCAATGCCCTGAAAAGGAGTTGAGGGTAGTTGTAAAATGTCTGATTCGGACGCTGAGAACGGAACCCGGGTCCTCTACAAGAGCAGCAAGGACTCTTAAGCACTGAACCATCTCTCCAGCTCCCAAAGAATCTATTTTGTTTGAGGTTTGTTTTTTTTTTATATATTTATTTATTATTTATTATGTATACAATATTCTTTCTGTGTGTATGCTTGCAGGCCGGAAGAGGGCACCAGATCTCATTACAGATGGTTGTGAGCCACCACGTGGTTGCTGGGAATTGAGCTCAGGACCTTTGGAAGACCAGGTAATGCTCTTAACCGCTGAGCCATCTCTCCAGCCCATTGGGGTTTGTTTTTGCTTTTTTGTTTGCTTGCTTGTGTCTTTGTTTTTCGAGACAGGGTTTCTCTGCAGAACAGTTTTGGCTGTCCAGGAATTAGCGTTGACCTTGAACTCACAAAGCTCTGCCTGCCTGAGTGCAAGCATTAAAGGCCCATGCCACCAACGTGGCTCAAAGAATCTATTCTTTTTTTTTAAAATATTTATTTGTTATGTATACAATATTCTGTCTGTGTGTATGTCTGCAGGCCAGAAGAGGGCACCAGACCTCATTACAGATGGTTGTGAGCCACCATGTGGTTGCTGGGAATTGAACTCAGGACCTTTGGAAGAGCAGGCAATGCTCTTAACCTCTGAGCCATCTCTCCAGCCCAAAGAATCTACTCTTAAAGCTAGAAAAATTACCAAGCGCAGCCCTGACGTGCCAAGATAAAACCCTTGGCCCAGGAAGCTGTTCTCAGCCCCAGCAGGAAGCTGTTCTCAGCCTCAGCAGGTGCTGGCAGAAGCAAGGCCAGGACCGCACTCATGCTGCTAGCCATGTACCAGCACAATCAGGTCACACCAGCTAGCTACTGTGACCATCAGGACACACTCTTGCCTGATTTCCTGCTGGTACTGTGTTCTGACGAAGACTCTAGACAATGTATATAACCCAAACATCTAGGAGAGAATCTTTGTCATTAGCACTTCCAGACTCCCTACTGTAAATGCTATCTGGAAGACAGTTCTGCTCTGACCACAACGAATACAAAGAGACAAAGAGCTGTCCGTGAGTGGAGAGTGACACAGAAGGCCCCAAAGAGGCGGCTCACCTGGGGTCCTTTTTCTAGGAACCAGAGTCTCGGAGCCCTCAAAGCTCTCAAGACAACAGCTGCAGAGTAGAGTGGCTCCTTCCATTAACATCTGCCAGAGCCGACTCTCCATCCCTGCTACTCTTTCTTGCCCATCTGCCCCCATGTTTCCATCCTACTCCTTCTGTATTCTTTTCATTTTTCACATGTGTAATATTCATGTGTGTACACATGTATGTGTATTATACATGTATAATGTATATGTGTATTACACGTGTGAATGGGTGTGCATGTCAAAGTCTGTAGTTGCTAACCATAATCAATTTTCTACTCCATTGAGTCAGGGTCCCTTAATCAAACCCAACCCAGCCATTCTTCCTGGCCTTGTCTTGGTCTTCCCAGGCTGGAACTACAGTCAGTGGCCATCTTAACTGCTGAGCTTTATCTCCACTCCCCTTCTATACACTAGGAGCAGAGTGGTGTGCTGTTGGGCTAACTATGAAGACACAACTCAAAATGCAAACACGACTATAATTTGTTACTTTCTAGTGGCCATTCCCCCAGCACAGAAACATCACCTGGCTTGTGACTCTTCTTTAAGATTCACTTTTATTGCTTATGTGTATGTTGGTGTCTAGGGTGTCATGTTAGAGTGTCATGTGGGTGTGGGGGGAGTACCTGCAAAGGCTAGAAGAGGACATTGGGTCCCTTGAAGTTGCAATTATAGAAGTTTGTAAGGTCCTATAATGTAGAGTTGAATTTCAAATTCTAGTTCTCATGATAGAGGAATAAGAACTCCTTTTTTTCTGGTTTTTTATTTGTTTGTTCTGTTTTGTTTTTTGCTTTTTTGAAACTGGGTTTCCCTGTGTAATAGCCCTCACTGTTCTGGAATTAATTCTGTAGACCAGACTGGTCTCGAAATCACAGGGATCTGTCTGCCTCGGTCTCCCGAGTGCCGGGATTAAAGGAATGTGTTATCACCAGTCCAACGCAATAAACACTCTTAACTGATATCTCTCCAGCCTGTGAATTTACTTTTTGTTTGTTTTTAATCTTTTTTTTTTTCCAAGACATAGTTTATCTGCGTAGTCCTGACTGTCCTGAAGCTCTGAAAACCAGATTGGCCTGGAATTTGGAGATCTACCTGCCTTTGCCTACCAAATGCTGGGATTAAAGATGTGTGCCATGCTGGGCAGTGGTGGCACATGCCTTTAATCCCAGCACTCAGGAGGCAGACAGGCAGATCTCTGTGAGTTAGTTAGAAGCCAGCCAGCCTGGTCTACAGAGTAAGTTCCAGGCCAGGCCTCCAAAGCTATAAAGAAACCTGTCTCAAAAAAAAAAAAAAGTATGTGTGCCACTATCACCTGATGAATTTGTTTTTAAGTAATATTAATGGGACTACAGAAATACATACACTCAGGTACAAACACATAAAATAATAAATAAATCTTTGGAGTTTTTTAGATTAGATTATTTTATGTGTATGAGTATTTTGTTTGAATGTCTGTGCATCCATCATAAGCATGCCTGACGCCCTCAGAAATCAGAAATCCCCTGGATCCCCTGGAACTGGAGTTAAATGGTTCTGAGTCACCATTTGAGTGCTGGGAATTGAATCTGGGTCCTCTGCAAGAACAAGTGATCTTAACCACTGATCTATTTCTCCAGCCCAATAAATAAATCTTCAAAAAACAGTAAGAAGTTAAGAATGAGAGAGGAAGATACTTGACATCAACCTAAGGCCGCCACACTCACAGCACAAGAACACATACATACACCACACACAAGCCCACACGTACACATAAATCAAACACATAATAAAAACAAAAATTTGTCTCAGCCAGGTGGTGCTGGCACACACCTTTAATCCCAGCACTTGAGAGGCAGAAGCAGGTGGATCTCTGAGTTCGAGGCCAGCCTGGTCTGCATAGTAAGTTCCAAGATAGACAAGGGTATACAGAGAAACCTGCCTTGAAAAACAAAAGCAAAAAATATTTGTTTCTGATACCCAACTAGGATTTATTTCCAGAATATAAGATTGGTTCAACAAACAGAATATAATTAACATAACATACCACATTAACAGAAGAGAGCTGGGGATACAACTCAGCAGAGTGCCTGCCTAGTATGTATGAAACCCTGAATTCAAAACCCACCACCATCACATAAAATCCCATGTATTAACAAGCACCTGCGATGTCAGTTCTTGAGATAAAGGCAGGAAGATCATAAGTCCGAGGTCACCCTCTATTGTACGGCAATCTCAAGACTATCCTGGACTCTATGTGACTCCGTCTCAAAATAACAAAAAATAAGATTAAGGAAAAAATTATGGGTGATGCTGACTAGTCTAAAGAGCGAGTTTCAGATCAGTCAGGGCTACACAGTGAAACCCTGCCTCAAAAAACAAAAGATTAATTAAGTACAAATAATAAGTGATTGTGAAGTACGGTATCCTAAATGGGGCATCTCAACAGCACCGCAGCCCAGCACCCAGAGAACGTCGAGGAAGAACAACTAGAAAGATTCTAAGAGCCAGAGGCTGAGGAAGACTGTGGTAAACAGGGTCTTTTGGACATGGCATGAACACTGTACTCATGAACTCACAGCTGTGGCTGACTGCGTAAGATCTGTATGAGATCAAGCCAGTCAACACTCCAACAACAGGGAAGGGTGCCACAGGCCCCACTACTAGCTGAAGAGCTACTGACAGTTGATGGCTGCTTGGGTAAGAGGAGTAGTTTTCATTGGGGATGTGACCCATGGTCCATCGCCCATGCTCCAGAGGACGGGCCTACACACGAGCAAGCACCTGACTTAGTTACATAAAAAAGAGAGAACATGAAGTTGGAAAGATGATGTGGGAAGAAGTCTAGGAGAAGTTGGAGGGAAAGAGGACAGAGAGGATCTAAATTCATTGCATACTTGTATGAAGTCACCAAAGAACAAACAAATAAAAATCACAATGATCATCTCAACTAGTATTAAAAAACTGTGTCAAGCCAGGCAGTGGTGGCGCACGCCTTTAACCCCAGCACTCAAGAGAGAGAGGCAGGTGGATTTCTGTGACTCTGAGGCCAGACTGGTCTACAAAGCTAGTTCCAGGACAGCCAGAGCTGCCTCAAGAGGGAAAAAAAAAAAAAAAAAAAAAAAAAAAAAAAAAAAGAAACCATGCCTCAAGAGGAAAAAAAAAGGTCAAAATCTCTTGATTTAAAACTAACTAGAAACAGAAGAAAACTTCCTCAACACACACATAAAAGCTACATATGAAAAATGCACAGCTGCCCAGCCTGGTGGCGCACATCTTTAATCCCTGCACTCAAGAAGCGGAGGCAGGCAGGTCTCTGAGTTCAAGGTCAGTCTGGTCTACACAAGGAGTTCCAGGACCCTGTCTCAAAAAAAAAAAAAAAAAAGTCATATTCAGCAGGTGAATGAAACAAAGACTTGAAGCTTTTCCCAAAATCAAAAAACAAGGATGTCCATTTTTGCCACTTTTATGTTATATCATACTGAAGGTACCAACCAAAACAATGGGAAAATTCTTCTCCCCCTCCTCACCCACTCTTCTCCTTAGGTATCTGAAGTCAAAAGGCAAAAATAAAATTAATTCTATTCCACATGGCATGACTGTAAAATACAATCATATGTCCTTGCATATGTGTATATATATGAATATGTACATGAGTATTGAGGTGCTGCAAATGAGTTCATAGGGACCACTCTGTGCGGAAAACCAGGTCAATATCAGGTATATTCTTGTCTTTAATTTGTTTCATTTTGTTTTGTTTGTTTTTCAAGAAAGGGTTTCTCTGTGTAACAGCTCTGGCTGTCCTGGAACTGGATTTGTAGAGCAGGCTGGCCTCAGACTCACAGAGATCTACCTGCCTCTGCCCGCTGAGTGCTGAGATTAAAGGCGTGCGCCACCAACACCCAGTTTACTTCAGTGAACTATTGTTGAACATGTACAAGATGTACGCTGGGGTGTGTGCAGGCAACAGTGCCCATGTGGAGATCAGAGGACAACTCTGTGGAGTCAGTTATCTCAATTTACTTTTAGGAGGATTTTGGGGTCAAACTCAGGTCACCGGATTCATGGGGCAAATGTTTTTGTTTTCTGAGCCCTCTTTAAGCGCCTTCGTTTCTTTTTCCTTTTTTTTTTTTTCAAAGATTTTTGCTTCTTTGGTATGGTGGGAGAGGCCTTTAATTCCAGCTCTCAGGAGGTAAAAACAGGCAGATCCCTGAATTCAAGATCAGTCTGGCATACAGAATGAGTTCAAGAACAACAAGGGATACACAGAGAAACCCTATAACAAAAATCAAAACAAAATGTTGTTTCTTTACACAACTGTCAAGACACAGGGGAGGGTACACATGAATTCAGTGCCTGTGGAATCCAGAAGAGTGCACTGGATCCCCTGGAGCTGGAGTTATAGGCAGTTATGAGCTACTAGGTGGGTGCAGTAACCAAACTCAGGTGCTCTATAAGAACACAGAACATCCAGAAAATGGGAGAAAGTATCGGCAAATTGTTTATCTGACAAAGAATTAACATCTAAAGTATATTAAGAAGTTTTATAATATAACCCAACAAGAGAACCCAGCACAATTTACAAACACACAAAGCAGGCAGGAGAGCTCTCCAGTCGTTACAAGTGTGCACTGCTTCTGCCAGGACTCACATCAGACGCTTCACAAACACCTGTGACTCCAACTCCAGCTTTTAGATTCCTTGAGCCTCTGCACTCATGAGAACAGACCCACACACAGACACAAACATCTACATGTAATTAAAAATAACAGAAGTTAAGTCTAGAAGGTGGAGACATGGCTCATCAGTTAAGAGCACTGACTACTCTTCTAAAAACCACAGTTTGTTTCCAATAACTCACATGGCAACTCACATCCAGCTCCAAAGGTTCTGACACACCTCTGCCTCCTCGGGCACTGCATGTATGTGGCGCACAAACAAACATACAGACAAAACACCCATCCATATACATAAAAATAAATAAATCTAAAAATGTGCAAAGAGCTTAAATATCATTTATGATAAATGACACAAATGGCCTACAGATCATTTAAAGTATAAGAAAGGATTTGGGCAGGTCATATATGAATTTTATGCTATTTTATAGAAAAACTGTCAAAAACCTACAGATTTTAATGCCTAATGGGGATCCTGAACTCAATCCTCTATAAATCCTGAGGGACAACTGTATATCCAAGTGGGCATGCAGAAAATATATAAGGAGCTAAACGCAAGAATTCAAAGATCTATCTGTATAATGGTATTACTAAATATTCTCAGTCTTCTGATGATGATTAATTGTGCACCATGTCCCTAACATCATCATTCCCAATAACCAAAAGGCAGAAATAGCTCCAATGTTCATTAAAAGATGAAGAGATTTCTCTTAAAATGTGGATCTTTAGCATTGCCTTTAATCCCAGCACTTGGGGAAACAGGCAGGTTCAAATCCAGGCTGGTCTGTGATTTCCAGGACAGCCCAGGCTATGCAGAGAAACCCTGTCTTGAAAAAAAAAAAAATGTGAATATACATACAAAATAATGTAATTCAATCTGAAAAAGGAATGAGACATAATAAACAATACATGATGAACCCTGAAAACAAGGTGAAAGGAAACAGAAGAGAAATACATGAGGCTGGAGAGATGGCCAGCAGTGAAAGGCCTTGTTCCCGCAGAGGGTCAGGGCTTGGTTTCCAGCACCCACACAGTTGTTCCCAACCATCCCTAACTTCAGTTCCAGGGATACTGACACCCTCTTCTGACCTCAGGAGACACCAGGCATAAATATGGTACACATACACACACACAACTAAAACACTCATATATATAAAATAAAAATCTAAATGTATACTTTACACTTCCTTCAGATGACAGAAATTATCATAAGCAAGCTCACAGAGAGTGGAACACAGTTTGCCAGGACTGGAAGACAGGTTAATGAAGGGACTGTTTAGTGGGGACAGTTTCTGTGTAGAATTATATAAAAATTCTGGAAATGGATAGTAATTACAGCTATACAGTACTGTGAGTATATTTAATATTCCCAACTACTACATTAATCACTAAAATTGTAAATTTTATGTTATGTATTATTTTCCACAAATTAAAACATTTTTAAAAATGAGAAAAGTATAGCAAGTAGAGTGGAGAAGATGATGAAACGAGAGCCCCGTCTTACTGCAATCTGCCAGCTCAGAAAAAAAAAAAAAAAAAAAATCTGCCAGCTCAGATTCAACTCCGCGACAGGGGCTGCTTCCCACCACTCACACCACCTCCTGTTATCTCCCATTTTCCAACTGTGAAGTCAGTGGATGCAGCAACAGGAAAACACAACTGTGGTCAGTCACACACGTCTGCACACAAGCTTAACCCCTAACTGGCTAGTGACCCATGGCCAGGGAGAAAACTTGCCTGAAATTCACCCAGAAAAGAGCTAACACTATCATCCCATCTGTTCACATGGGACTTGAGAAGCTAACACAGGAGCCCCGAGCACAGTGCCCAACAGCACAAGCATTCAAAACACTCAATAGTCCCCAGAAGTATCACTTTAGGTGGCAAAAGTCACCTGATCTTGTTTCTTCAGCAAACTCAGGATGGTAGTAAGTTACAGGGGCAGGAGCTCATGTGGCCGTCTGGAGAAGTGGTTTGAAGGCCTGATCCTCCGTGTACAAGCTGGAAGCAACTGGCTCAGTGGGAGAGATAGCAGAAACCACACGTACCAGACATGTCAGAGCCAACAAATGGATAACGCAGCATGAGCAAACAGCACATGATCCCAAGTCTCCTAGGCTCCCTGAGACACATTCATCTGAAGTGCTCCTAAACTGTGGGCACCCTAAAGTTTACCACCCACATTAAATACATATGTACAGCAGTCACGGTTTTTTTCCCAACTGGACTGTGAAGCAGCTTACATATGACGTCAGGCAAATCACAATTTTTATGGTTCTGTGTTCTAGCCACAAACTAAGAATAAAGTTTTTGACCCGCTACAGAAGAGTAATCTAAATTGGTGGTGGGGATTCCCAAGCCAGTGGCTCTACAGCACATAGAACCCTCTGGAGAGGTACTTTTTCTTCCTTTTTTCTTTTGCCACAGTAGCAAAAGAGAGAGTATTCAACAACAAATGAGTTCCAAGTAAGTCCAGTTCTTCCATTTCAACTTAGACTGATGAGCAGGAGCAGTGGCACACACATCTGCTATCCCACATAACTCAGGAAACTGAGGCAGGACGATGAAACACTGTGGTCAGCCTGGGCAACGAAGCCCAACTCAAAATAAAGAGCCACAGATGTTGCTCAGTGGTACACCAATGTCCTAGTCCCACATCCCCAAATAACGAAATAACAACTATAGAAATAACGTTTATACTTGTAATTTGCTGTTGGTCGTTTCCTAAAGACTGCGTGCCCAAGCAGAAACGCTGCAAATATATAAAGAGCGCTTTAGATCTGAGATACAACAATACAGACTTAAAAAGATACAATCTTCAATTAAGCATCATTCAGCATGCACCTAAAACGTATTCAGCACTAACTAGACACACTTGATCCTGACTCTCTAATAAAAGCTTCAATCTGTAGCAAACAACACCCTGAGATGGCAGCACACCGCATAAGCGAACTCTACAAACGCACACGAAGATAACATCATTAGACTGTTCCTATGTCGACTTCACAAAAATTATTGCAAGATCACCAGAGAGCGTTTAATCATCAGCTCTGTCACCATAAGAGATGAAAAAAAAAACGAGCAGAACTAGCGAAGATTCCTGCCAGAACCGCCCCCCCACACCCACCCGGGGGCTCATTGCCCTCTTCATCGCCTCCATCTGCACAACTTTCTGTGATGCAGCACAGACCCAGAGCTCCCTGCAGCTAGCGCTATCGCATTATAACCCTGATGCAACAAACCCACCTGGAAGTAAACACCAGCAACACGAGAGAGCAAAGTTTAGGTTTAAGCAATACAGAAAACCAGAAACCGAGCACGCCCAGCGAAGACTCTACACGCTGCCTCGCTATCGGATCTTCGCAGAGGCAGGACCGAGTCACTGGGGCTACCGAGCTCGCACTCTGGAAACCCCAAACAACCCCAAAGCAGGTTCCTGAGACCCAGTGCGACCCGGGCAGCTCGGCCCGGGCGGGGGCGCGGTCGGGAAGGGGACGCGCGACGACCGTCCGAGCCCCGCGCCAGCCTGCGGTCTCCGGAGCCGCCCTCGGGCTGCTGGACAGCGCCCACGCCCGCGCGTCCCTGCCCGGGCTCGCCCCCATCCCGGAACTCCCGGGCACGAGCGGCGCGAGGCCTCAGCCGGGGCCCTGCCGCGCCGTGGAGCCGCGCGCTGAGGTACCTGTGGCGGCGAGGCAGCTCCCGGGCAGCGGCGGCAGAGCGGCGGAGCGCGGCCTGCGCGCTCCTGGCCCACGGTCCGGTCTTTGGAGCCCGCCCTCTCCCTCCCGGCCGCCCGGCGCCCGCGCAGCTCCCCGCCCCTTCACCTCTCAACTCCTACCTTTCCCCTCCCGCTCCGCCGCCCTCCACACGTGCTCCCCGCGGCGTGCGCATGCGTAATCTGGCTCTGCCAGCGGCTCGGGGTCGCCCCCTGGCGGTCCCCTGCCACACAACCGCGGGAAGAAGACCTGCAGCTTCCCCAGGGCTTGGAAATGGAAAAGGGTGGCAAGTGTCCCTTAGGAATTTTGACCGCATGCTCCCGGAAAGTTACCAAGCACACGCGCGAGAGGCTCATGGTCTATGCTTTATAGAGGATTAGAAGCGGGGCTGGGCGTGTGGTTCAGTGGTAGAGCAATTGACTCGGACCCTGGTTTTGATCCACAGCATCATCAAAAAGAAAACAAACAGGGAATTAGAAAGAACTGAATTGGGTAGCAAATGCATGGAGTTGGTGAACTGGTACAGGAGCCTCCCACATCGAGGGTGTTTGATGAGTACTTACTGACAACGAAAGGTGACTCAAAAGCAAGCTGGCTTATGATTCCATTTTGTTAAAATGACGTGTGGTCAGTGTTTATTAAGGGGAAGGATATGGGTGTTCGTCTCTTCCACCTGCTGGCTTGCATGTGTAACAGGTAATATAACCGAAACAGTTATGCCAAGCGCTGAGTTAAGCTTGTGCACGTTTCTTTGTTTTGTTTTGTTTTGTTTTGTTTTTGTGGTCTCTTAACCCCTTCACAGCAAAATGGATTTTCTTTCCAGTTGTGGGATTGGCCTCCCTTTCTAGTCTCTTGTTGTGCCAATAAAATAGTATCAAGAACAAATGTCTTGCCGGACAGTGGTGGTGCAGGCCTTTAATCCCAGCACTCGGGAGGCAGAAGCAGACGGATCTCTGTGAGTTCGAGACCAGCCTGGCCTACAAGAGCTAGTTCCAGGACAGGCTCCAAAACCACAGAGAAACCCTGTCTCGAAGAAAAAAAAAAAAAAAAAAGTTATTCTATAAGGCAGGTAGGTTTCCGGTAGGGATGTAGCTCAGTTGGTAGACTACCTGCCAAGCAAGCACAAAGTCCTAGGTTTGCTCCCCAGCACCAAATAGACTGGGTGTGGTAGCTCACGCCTATGACCTCAGCCCTCAGGAGGTGCAGGCAGAAGGAATGGAAGTCTAAGGCTACTAGTTTGAGGACACAGGGAACACCGTCATGTCCTACTCCCCCAGCAAGAAAAGGTGGAGATGCAGCTCAGTGCACTTGCCTGGTATCAAGGCCTTGAGCTCACACCTCAGAGCTGGAAAAAAGTTACCTGGTGTGCTTGCCCTGACTTCCCCCATGCTGGACTGTGGCATGACAATGGGAGCCAAATAAATCCTTTGCTCCCCAAGTTGATTTTTTAAAAGATTTATTTACTGTTTGATGTTGTTGGACCTAGAGTCCAAACACCAAGGAGGAGTCACCCCAGAGACCACCCCTCACACCATAGCCGATGCAAAAGCATGAGGATTTTATTAATTCTGTCATGACAGGGTCCCTCAGCATCTGGGAAGCCGAGAGACCTCGAATAGCTGGTACGGGCTACTTTTGAAGGAGAAGGCCACAAAAGCAAGGAGGGTTGTTCTTTGACTATTATGATTGGCTTATTCAAAAGGGCTGTTACCAATAATTGGCTGGAGAGCTGTTGCCAGATCAGATGAGGTAAGAGGTCATTTTGATCCCGTTTCCCAGGGGACTGAATCAAAACATACGTGTATGGGTAATTGTCCAGAAACTGAGTCAACATCTTAAAGGTTATCTTGCCCTAATTTCTGGAGAACATTCGTGCATGTGTAGCTGTTAGGTCCTTGGTTCCCAGGGGAGGAGGGGAAGCACTAAGGCACAGAGGCTGAGAGGGTTCAGAATTGTCAGAAATGGCTTCAGAACTGTCTTAAAGTTTTACAATGTGTATGAGTGTTTTGCCTGCTGGTGTGTATTTGCACCACATGTGTGCCTAGTGTCCAAAGGAGGGCTTCAGCTCCCCCTGGAACTGAAGTTAGAGATGGTTGTGAGCCACCATGTAGTTGCTGGAAGTGGGACCCAGTCCTCTGTGAGGGCAACAGTACTTTAACTACCGACCCATCTCTCTAGCCCCAACCTCCATCCCAGGTTAATGTGGGTTAGTGCTTTATTCTAGCAACAGATAGGCAAACCAAAACACCCGGGCTGGTGGCGAATGCCTGTAATCTTAGCATTTAAGAGTCCGAGCCAAGGGGTTGGAGAGATGGCTCAGAGGGTAAGTGCACTTCAACTTCAGAGGTCCTGAGTTCAATTTCCAGCAACCACATGGTGGCTCACAACCATCTGTGATGAAATCTGATGCCATCTTTAAGCCTGCAGGGATACATGCAGGCAGAATGCTGTATACATAATAAATAAATAAGTCTTTACCAAAAAAGAGAGAGAGAGAGAAAGTCTGAGGCAAAACTGATGTGAGCTCCTCCTGAGTTCCAGGGCTATCTATACAGTTCAAGGATTACCTGCAACCTTAGATAGCTCTCTGCAAGGCTGTTCCCCTCAGATACCACATCTGCCTTCTCGGCAGCCCTGGGAGTGAGGATCTCACTTCTCGGTCACTTCTTTCTCCACTTGCACCACTGTCTCGGTCTTTCTAGTTTTATTTGTTGAGTGTTTGTTTTGAGTGCTGGACTTGAACCCAAGTCATTTGTTATGCTCTATGACTGAATCCCATTCAGTTCTCCCAGAGCTGTTTGCAGTCCAGGGCCTCACTTGTGAAAAATAGGTTTTTTTGTTTGTTTGTATTCATTTTTATCAAAAGTAGCCTGCCCTCCAAAGGCTAATATTCCATAAACCTCCCCCACCTTGTAAAACTTTTATGTAGAAAATTAAAATCTTAGTCAAGCAGTGGTGGTGCGCGACTTCAATGCCAGCACATTCCAGGACAGTTCCAGGACAGCCAGGGCTATACAAAGAAACCCTGTCAGAAAGAGAGAGAGAGAGAGAGAGAGAGAGAGAATTAAAATCCTTTAATCCCCTCCACCTGGTAAAATGTTTAATTTCTACAACACACACGCTCACACACACACACACACACACACACACACACACACACACAGAATGTTCCCTGAATGTGATGGCCTGGAACAGACAATCCCTTCCCCATTTTCTTAACTTCCTTTACATATATTCTTTTAAAACTAATTACTCTTAAAATACTCTGAGGTTGGACTTCAGCCAATGGGGAAAGACACAGTCATCACCTGTGTTAGAATAAAAACCAGTGCACTTCCTGCCCTGGTAAGCTCGCCAGCCCATCCTTAGAAAGAAAGAAAGAAAGAAAGAAAGAAAGAAAGAAAGAGAGAGAGAGAGAGAGAGAGAGAGAGAGAGAGAGAGAGAAAGGAAGGAAAGAAGGAAGGAAAAAAAAACAAGAAAAAGAAATTGCCTTGCTAAGTTATTTTTACTCCTATGCATGTGTCTTTGTTCAGCACCAACATCTGTTTCCAACACCAGGAACGCTACAAACGCGCACGAGCCTCCATACTGAGCACCCTCCCCAGCAGCGCCTACAGTGTCTGGACTGAGCCTATCAGGGCCCTACATGGTTGAGCTTTCTTTTACCACTAAGTTCCTGAAAAGACTGTGGCTCTAAACTCACATCACAGCACAGTCACCAAGGAAAAGTTAAACCAGAGTTCTGCTGGGCCCTGGGCCCACTGAACAAGTCTTCTCTGCAGAGAGGAACAGAGGACCGGGGAACCACTGCCAAGCCCACACCTCCCTTTCCCACCCAACCTCACTCCACCGATGCTGCACTCTCCAAACCAGCCTCCCAGACACAAGCATCTGTCTGATTATAGCTAGGATATCGCTATGTTACCACGGCTAGCCTGGGACTCTGCATTCAGATCAGGCAGTCCAGGATACAGAACCAAACAGGAGCGACACAAAGCAGCTTTTCTGTACAGCTGCTGACCTCTGTCCTAGGCCTTGGGTCTCATATCTAACACTGGGGAGAAAGTGGCTTTCCCCTAAGATGCCTGAGAAGCCAAAGTCAGGGCAGGTCAGTCAGTCTGTTGGTAACCACAGGCAGGCAGGCCAGCCGCACAGACCAAGGACAAATTCAGGGAAGGGCTTGGACGAAGATTTTCAGAGAAGTTCAACCAACTTCAGGTTGGTCTCCATGAGAAATAAATTCAAATTTTCAAAACTAAATGGAAGCCAGGTAGTGGTGGTACACACATTTAATCCCAACACTAGGGTCTTTGAGTTCAAGGCCAGCCTGGTCTACAGAGTGAGTTCCAGGATGGCCAGGGCTACACAGAGAAACCCATATCTCACCAACAAACAAACAAATAAATAAAGTTTTCGCCAGCAGTGGTGGCACACTGTTGCATTTAATCCCAGCACTTGGGCGGCAGAGGCAGTTCATTTCTGAGTTCGAAGCCAGGCTGGTCCAGAGAGTGAGTTCCACGACAGCCAGGGTTACATAGAGAAACCCTGTCTTGAAACACCAAAACCAATCAAACTAAAACACACAAACTAAATGGAACAGGAAATCACCAAAAACTTAATAATTCCCAGTAGTTACATTTTTCTCCTGTGCCTAGTGTTATATTTGATCTCAATTAATCCTCAGAACAGTTGTCAATGCTAGAGAATGAGTCTATCTAACAAATGCAGAAACTACCTCTGAAGCGGTGGCTCTCAGCCTGCAGGTTGAGCTCCCTTTGGGGGTGGCATATCAGATACTTACATTATGATTCATAACAGTGGCAAAATTACAGTTAGGAAGTAGCAACAAAATACTCTATGGTTGGGGGTCAGCACAACATGAGGGACTGTGTTAAAAGGGTCACAGCGTTAGGAGGGTTGAGAACCATGGATCTAAGGAGAACATTGTTAAAGCGTCACAGCATTAGGAGGGTTGAGAACCATGGATCTAAGGAGAACATTTGCTGGGCATGAGGATGCACACCCATGATCCCAGCACTCAGAAGGCAGAGGTAGACGGATCTGTGAGTTCAAGACCAGCCTGATTGGTTTACATAGTGAGTTCCGGGACAGCCAGGGCTATACGGAGAAACCCTGTCTCAAAAAGTCCCCACACACACATAAAAAATGTGATAGCGATTGGCAACACAAAGGAGCAAAAATAGCTGCTGCAGGACGAGGCTCCTTGGTTTCGATTCCAGTTCAGATATGAACCACAGTTCTGTGGCTGAGAGAATCTATTTAACCTCAGGAAATGTCAACCTCCAAGCCAAGGCCCAGGACATAATCAAGAACACCACCCTCTGAGGCTTTTGAAAGAAATTAAAACAGAACATGAACGCACAAAATGCCTTGATTCCAGTAAGTGGCAGTCACTGTAATCACTGTTACACAGCCACTTAAAATACTCACTCTCAATGCTGCATTGATGTTCATCCAGCGTCTGTATTTCTTAGCAGAACTTCACCATCTGTTGTATACCAAGGATACAGTAAGACAATTTGCAGAGTATAATTCCAGCATCCAGAGGCAGAGGGATCACTGTAAGTTCAAGGTCTTCTCAAAAAAACAAAAAATATGGCCTGGTGCTAGAGCTCCCTGGTAGAGTTCTGCCTAGCACGTGTGAAGTCCTAGGTTCAGTTCCCAATACTGCAAACATAAATAAATAAAAATACTGGGGTGGGGTGGGGGAGCTAGAGACGTGGCTCAGCATTTAAGAACACTACTCAGCTGGGCGGTGGTAGTTCATGCCTTTAATCCCACCACTCCACTCAGGGGGGCAGAGGCAGGCAGATCTCTGCGAATTCGAGGTCAGACTAGTCTACAGAGTGAGTTCCAGGGCAGTGAGAAACCCTGTCTCGAAAAACCAAAATAAAGAAACAGATGAATAAGCAAACAGATAGATGAATAAGCAAGCTGTTCTTCAAGAAAACTCAGGTTCCCTTTAATCCCAGCACTCGGGAGGCAGAGGCAGGCGGATCTCTGTAAGTTCGAGACCAGCCTGGTCTACAGAGCTAGTTCCAGGGGGCTGGAGAGATGGCTCAGCGGTTAAGAGCATTGCCTGCTCTTCCAAAGGTCCTGAATTCAATTCCCAGCAACCACATGGTGGCTCACAACCATCTGTAAAGAGGTCTGGCGCCCTCTTCTGGCCTTCAGACATACAGACAGAATATTGTATACATAATAAATAAATAAAATAAATATTTAAAAAAAAAAAAACAGAGCTAGTTCCAGGACAGGCTCCAAAGCCACAGAGAAACCCTGTCTCAAAAACACCAAAAAAAAAAGAAAAAGGAAAACCCAGGTTCTCTAGTTGTGAACTACCGTGTGGTAGTTCACAACTGTTATGGAACATTCCTTTACACTGTATGAGGATGTTTCATTGTGACTGGTTTAATAAAAAGCTAAATGCCCAACAGCAAGAGGTATAGGTGGGACTTCTGGACAGAGAGAGCTCAGAGAAGAAAGAGTCACCAGTCAACGGAGGAGAGAAAACAGCATGTGGAGTACAGGGTAAAGGTAACTGAGCCACATAAAAGAACACAGATTAGGGGCTGGAGAGATGGCTCAGAGGTTAAGAGCATTGCCTGCTCTTCCAAAGGTCCTGAGTTCAATTCCCAGCAACCACATGGTGGCTCACAACCATCTGTAATGGGGTCTGGTGCCCTCTTCTGGCCTGCAGGCATATACACAAACAGAATATTGTATACATAATAATAATAAAAAAAGCTCTTAAAAAAAAGAACACAGATTAAAAGATATGGGTTAAATGAAGATAGAAGAGCTAGTTAGAAACAAGCCTAAGGAAGGCTGAGCTTTCATAGTTAATACATCTCTGTGTGGTTATTTGGGAGCTGGCAGGCGGGACAGAGAAAGACTTGCTACATATAACCATCTAGTAACTCCAGTTCCAAGGGATCCATCCAGTACTACCGTCTTCTGGCCTCTGTAGGCATCACACACACATGGCATACAGACAAACATGCAGGCAAAATATCTATACACATAAGCTAATTTTTAAAAAATACTGGGCCATTGAGATGGTTCAGCAGGTCAAGCCTGAAGACCTGAGTTAGATGCCTGGGGTGCACAGATGGACAGAACCAACTCCCACAGGTTGACATCTGAACCTCCACGTGTGCTGTGGCACACACACACACGTAAAAATAAACAAAAATTTTTAATAAAAATAAAACCATGAAATAGGAATTATTATCCCACTTTTTAAATGATGAAACTGAGGTCTAGAGAGGTTAAATGACTTCCTATTCCCACTCGCAGCCTCCAAACAACTACTAATCTAGTCTGTCTCTATAGATTTGCTCTCTCTGGAGATGTCAAATAAATGGAGTCAGGGGTAGAAAATGCCCTATCAGTTAGCTCATGGCAGAGGACCTCACTTTTGTTCAGAGCATCTAAAGCAGGCTGCTCACAACTCTAACTCCAGCTCTGGGAGATGTGATAGATGGCCTCTTCTGGCTTCAGCAGAGACCTGCACTCATGGATATATTCTCTCTCTCTCTCTCTCTCTCTCTCTCTCTCTCACACACACACACACACACACACACACTCACACACACACACATACACATAGAGAATAACTAAAATAAAATAGTAGGGGTTTTGTTTGTTTGTTTGAGACTACAATATGTTTTGGTTTTCTGACACAGGGTCTCACTGTGTAGCCCTGGCTGGCCTGGAGCTCATGATGTATAGACCATGTTGACCTAGAACTAATAGATCCACCTGCCTGTCCCCCAAGGTTTGTGTCACCATACCCAGCTTGAAATAAACTATTTTAAAATAATAAATGGGCTACAGAGGTAGCATAGTGGTTAAGAGCACTTGCTGCTCTTGCAGAGGACCTAGGTTTGGCTCCTAGTACCTAGGTGGCAGCTCATGGCCATCTGCAGCTCCAGCTGCAGGGGATTTAATCCCCTTCCTTTTTTTTTTTTTTTTTTTTTTTTTTGGCTCTGCCAGCACAAGGCACTCACATAAAATTAAATAGCTGGGCATGGTAGCAATTGGAAGGCAGAGCCAAGTGGATCTCTGTGAGTTTGAGGCCAGCCTGGTCCACAAGAGCTAGGACAGGTTCCAAAGCCACAGAGAAACCCTGTCTCCAAAAAAAAAAAAAAAAAAAGGTATGATGCCATAAATCTATAATCCCAAGATTCAAGAGGTTGGGACAAGAGTTTAAGGCCAGCCTGAGCTACATAGTGAGACCCTGTTCAGGAAACAAAACAGCTTTCTCTTTGACAGCCAGGACCCTGAACATTTCCCCTGAGAAGTAGAGCATCTTAGCGATCTCATCCCTGATTTCAGTGGGATTCCATGCTCCACAGCACTCCCTTCCCCTTCTGCTGGAGCCAAGCCAACCACACCCCGATTTCGCCACAATTTTTTTCTGCTAGCAAGGGCCAGCATTTGCGGGTGACAATGGAGTCTATGTTTGGTAATGCCATCACCTATTGATCTTGCTGGATGAGGAACTTCGGTGACACACTTTGCAGGCAGCAGCTAAGGTGATCTTGCTGGTAGCGACACAGATCGCCGGTGCTCCCCACCTACGGTGGTTTGAATAAGAACGGCCCCCCTAGGCTCATACATTCAAATGCTTGATTACCAGGGAGTGGAACTGTTTGAAAGGCTTAGGATTAGGCGGTAAGGCCTTGTTGAACGAAGGGTTTTGCTGAGGGTAAGCTATGAAGTTTCAAAAATTCAATTTCTCTCTCTTTCTCTCTCTCTCTCTCTCTCTCTCTCTCTCTCTCTCTCCCCTTTTCTTCCCCCTCCCTTTCTCTTTCTCCTGAGCCATGAGTGCCACCATGCTCCCTGCATGATGATCATGGACTAAGCCTCTGAAACTGAAAGCAAGCCCCCAATTAAATATTTTTATTTATTTTTTTTAAGTTTTTTTTTTTTTTTTTTGAGACAAGGTTTCTCAGTCCTGTGTTCAAGGCCAGCCAGAGAGTTAGTTCCAGGACATCCAGAGCTACATGGAGAGACTTTGTCTCAAACTGTCCCTCAACACACACACACACACACACACACACACACACACACAAAACCACTCGTTCCAAGAACTGTCTGGTGGGTGGCTACACCTGCCCTGGTCTCCAGGAACACAAGTCAGCAAGTATGGCCTTGGAGTCTGGCTTAATTATCCAAAACCTTCTCTAGGCCTCAAATATCTTTATCTCCTCTCCAAGCCCATTTTCTCACTGGACTTCAAGGAAAAGTCCCTTTGCAAGACGGAAATGAAACATAAAAGAGACAACCCCAGGAAGCCTGGTGTGGGAGCCATCTTTATTCTAGTCTCAGCCTGGACGGCTGCCATTCAGGACAGCTTCCTGACTGCTCACTCCACCTGCAGTGGCTCTTAAAGGCACAGCCACCAAAAATGGGCAGGTGAGGCTGAAGTTCCATGGTTCCCCGCAGCCTCTCAGCAGAAGCAGCTGTGTTCACTGAGCAGAGTCCTGGGGAACAAAGGCACCCACTCCTCCCAGCACCATTCAATCCTCGGGCCACAGTGGAGGGCCTGAAGAGCGTGTCAAAGGCCCGATGCCCATTCCTGCCCAGCTGCTTTGTCTTCCACATCAAAACCATCCAAAGTCACTTAGTTGTCCCCAACCAGGTCACAGAATAGCAGGAGACATTCCCTTGGCAAAAAAGGACACATTTTTATCCTGTATCTTGTATTGGTAAGTGAGGCTTCGATCCCGCTGGGTTGTGGGCTGTGCCAGCCTCCTCCAGAGGATCCTCAGCTGCGGAGAGGAGAAGAATGAAGAAAGGTGGGCAGCCGCCAAGGACCCGCTCCACCAGGAATCCCACTGGGCCTCCTGGTGTCCTCCCATTGAGGTTGCTACATAGCTCAGGCAAATCCGTCATATGGTAATAGGCCCAATGTTTACAATAAACACTACCAGCCAACAGAAAAATCAAGGTTGCCCCTCCATTTCAGCAGCTGTGTTTGCTTCTCACAGAGAAGTAAAGGATGAAAAAGTCCTCCAAAGAGGAGCAGTAGTTTGTGTATTTCCCTTCTGTGAGTGTTCCCCTCCCCTCCTCTGCCCTCCCTTCTCCTGTCCTCCTTCAGTCCTGCCCCCCAGACTGGGTTTCTCTACGTAGCCCTGCTATCCTGGAACTCACACTGTAGACCAGGCTGGTCTTGAACTCTTAGAGTTCATCCTCCCTCTGTCTCCCAAGTGCGCCACCACCACCCAGCTCTGTAGTAATTTTGAGACAACTGTGCTATGTAGACCAGGCTGGCCACAAATTCATGGGGAGCTCACTGCTTCTGCTTCCAGAGTGCTGGCATGTGTCGCCATACCCCTTCCTCCTTCCTTTTTTATTTTATTTATTTTGGTTTTTCAAGACAAGGTTTCTCGGTGTAACAGCCCTAACTGTTCTGGAACTCACTCTTGAGGACCAGGCTGGTTTCTAACTCACAAAGAACCTGCCTCTGCTTCCCGAGTGCTGGGATTAAAGGTGTGTGCCACCACTGCCTGGCTTATTTTATTTTTTAGTGCTAGAGTTTGAACTTGGAGCCCTATACATGCTAGTCAAGTGCTCTAACACTAAGCTCTACGTACATCACTAACCACTCTTAAAATTTTTTAAAAAAATTGTTACTTTTATGTGTATAAGTGTGTGTTTAGCTGCATGTGTACTAGGTGAGTGTCGGTGCCCATGGAGGCCAGAGGTGGGGTATTAGATCCCCTGGAACTGGAGTTACAGATGGTTGGAAGCCTGAAAGAGCAGCGAGTGCTCATAACTGCTGAGCCATCTCTCCAGTCCCTTGGTCTTTGTTCTAGGTGTGGCTTTGTGCTTTCTTGGGAAATCAGCACATTAGAATCTGGACATTCTACAAGCCTCAGGAAAGACACTTACAGTTGATGCTCCAGCTGACTGAAAGGCTTGGGGAAGGCTGAGAGAGACTGCAGCTGCCCAGTCAGCTACCCTTTGCCCAAACTGCACCACAAGTGCTCCAACATAGCATGCCTGGGCTCAACCTGCCAGACTTGCCGAGATTCTCAACAATGCCTCCCCTGCACCCGAGTGAAGAGTGGTCAGTGTGAAATAAACTGGAAGCTGAGGCGGAAGCTCCGGGAATCATCCTGACAACGAAGTGTAAAGTCACAGCTTCCAAGAGCACTGTGAGAAGCCGGGCGGCGGTGGCGCACGTCTTTAATCCCAGCACTCAAGAGGGAGAGGCAGAGGCAGGTGGATCTCTGTGAGTTCAAGGCCAGCCTGGTCTACAAGCTGAGTTCCAGGACAGTTAGGACTGTCACACAGAGAAACTCTGTCTTGAAAAATTAAAAAAAAAAAAAAGGAATACCACGAGAGGGGCAGAAACCAGTTTCCCACCAAACATTCTAGCGGTGACAACTGCAGGGGCCCACAAGCATGGCCACTTTAAGATTCTGTTGTTGTTGCTGTTTAAAATTGTTTTTAAAGACAGACTTACCATGTAACTCTGGCTAACCCAGAGCTCAATATGTAGAAAAGGGTGGCCTCAAGCTCACAGAGATCTGCCTGCTTCTGCCTCCCAAGTGCTGAATTTATTTTTTACTTTTGTTTTTTGAGAATGGATTTTTGTTTTTTGTTTTAATGTAGTTCTGGCTGGTCTGGGTCACACTACTATATAGACCAAATTGGCCTTGAACTCATAGACATCCACCGGCCTCAGCCTCAGGTGTGTGCCACCATAAATTTACTTTTGATTATGTATATGTGTGTGTGTCCTCACGTGGGAATGTGCATGAGAGTGCAGATATCTGCACAGGCCAGAAAAAGGTGTCAGGTTGTCTGGAGCTGGAGTTATAGGCGGCTGTGACTGCCGGCTGCGCATGCTAGGAACTGAACTCCAGTCAGTAGAAACTGCTCTTGGATCTTAAGTTCTGAGTATTTCTCAAGCCCAATCTAAAGTTTTATACTTATTTATTTGTGGTGTGTGTGTGTGTCTCCCTTCACTGTGTGGATTCCCAAATCCCACCCAGGTTGTCAGGCTCGGCAGCAAGCACCTTTACCTGCTCTGCCATCTTGCCGGCCCTCGTGTCTCTATTTTTTTTTTAATTTATTTATTATGTATACAATATTCCGTCTGTCTATATGTCTGCAGGCCAGAAGAGGGCACCAGACCTCATTACAGATGGTTGTGAGCCACCATGTGGTTGCTGGGAATTGAACTTGGAACCTTTGGAAGAGCAGGCAATGCTCTTAACCACTGAGCCATCTCTCCAGCCCTCCTTCCCCCCGCCCCGTGTCTCTCTCTCTCTCTCTTTTTTTTTTTTTTTTTTTTTNACAGGGTTTCTCTGTGGCTTTGGAGCCTGTCCTGGAACTAGCTCTTGTAGACCAGGCTGGTCTCGAACTCACAGAGATCCGCCTGCCTCTGCCTCCCGAGTGCTGGGATTAAAGGCGTGCACCACCACCGCCCGGCTCCGTGTCTCTATTTTTAAAGGAGCTTTGTTGAGCAGAAAATGCGAATCCTGCTACAGTATGGCAGCGGAATCCTGCTATTATTTGATAGTGCAGCTGAAGTCCCTAATAACTGTTTCCTTTTTAGAACACTGCTTTGGCCGCAAATGAGACCGCCAGGAAAAGTGTTTCTTGCTCCAGGAGTCTCTATATCACCCGGTGCAGGGCACTGACTGGCATTCAGGAAACTCCGGACTCCCAAGGTTTCCCTCCTACCCACGGCTCAGCCTGTGTACCTGTCCATGCACATCCTTGCAGAACCCAGTGGCCAGGCCCTCAGCCCGCAAGATCAGGTGGCTTTGGTGACTAAGACCATTCAGCAGGACGTCGTTCTCCTCATCCTCAGCATCTCTGTCGTCGTGCACAAGGGCGACCACATTCCCCTGCATCAGACACAAGATGGAAATCTGTTTCTTATCCGGGTACCAGGTATTCAGTGTCTCTACCCCTAGTCTCTGAATATCCTCTCAGATCACACACACAGCCTTGAGCCCTCGCCCCCTCCTCCCACTACAACAGCTTCTTCACAAGAAAGACCCCTGAATGGCTCCAGGACCCTAGTTCCAATCACCTACTGCACACTTTCACCAGCAAGGCTAACCTACACTTCCAACTCAATTCATCTGAAAGCAAGCTCATCCTAGGAGCTCAGTCCTTTCCTGAGTATCATGCCACCAGGGACTAGTAAGATGGCTCAGCACTGACCATTAATCCTGATGATCTGAGTTCAATCCCAGACCTCAAATGGTGGAAAGTTGTCTGTGGCACGTTCATGCCCCCACTAACAAAATAAGTTGGTTTTGTTTTTTATTTTGGAATTTTTTTTTTGGATGGGAAAGAAGGGGTTTATACAGCATTTTTCTGTTGTCCTGGAACTCGCTCTATAGAGTTCTATATAGGCTGTATAGTTCTATATAGCTCTATATAGCTTTATATAGGCTGGCCTTGAACTCAGGGACCCACCTGCCTCTGCCTCTCAAGAACTGGGAGAAAGGCATGCACTACCACCACCAAGCCAAATTAAGTTTTGTTTTGTTTTTCGAAACAGGGTTTCTCTGTATAATAGCTCTAGCTGTCTTAGAACTAGCTCTGTAGACCATGCTGGTCTCAAACTCAGAGATCTGCTTGCCGCTGCCTCCGAGTGCTGGGATTCAAGGCGTGAGCCACCATGTAAGTATTTTTAAATTAAAAATTAAGTAGTTTAAAAAATTGTATTTGATTGCCACCATTCTGCCACGTACCATTCAGCCAATCCACAGCTCCCAGGAACTCACCATATACCAGATAATACAGGACAGAAAGAGATCTGGGCCCTGGAGCTAGGAAGACTCCTGATGGCTAAGCAAAATTAGCCAAACAGAAATGAGGGGTCTACCCTGACAAAAGGAGAGTTTTGAGTATACAGTTCAGTGGTAGAGTGCTTGCCTAGCATGCTTGAGGCCCTAGATTTGACCTTGACACCATACAGGAGAAAAACAACAGGGTGGAATTGTGGGTGCAGCTTAATTTTGCACATGTTCAGCAAGTGCAAGGTCCTGAGTTCAATTCCCAGGGACTACTAAAAACTAAACCACAGGGGCTGGACAAAGGTAAAGTACTCGTTGTGAAAGAATGAGGACCTGAGCTGGACCCCAGCAAACACACAGGATCAAGTGTGAGCTAGGTGTGGAGGCCCACACCTGTTATTCTAGTACCCAAAACGCAGAGGCAGCCTGGTCTACACAGTGAGTTCCTAAGACAGCCAGGGTTAAATAGTAAGACCTTATTTTTAAAGGGAATGGGATGAAGTGGGGTGAGGTGGGGTAGGGTAGGGTGGGATAGAGGGATGATTTAGTAGGTTAAGAGCACTAATTGCTCTTCCTGGGGATCCACATGGTGGCCCCATAGCTGTCCGTGGCTCAGGTCCCAAGGGATCCAGTGCTCTCTTCCAGCCTCCATGGACACCAGGCTATTCGTATACAAAAAGAATTTTAGAAAGTTAAGGTATGAGGGCAAGGGATAGCTCAGCAGTATATAACTGGCTGGGTGGTGGCGGTGTATGGTTTTAATCCCAGCACTCTGGAGGCAGAGGGAGAAGGATCTCTGTGAATTCAAGAACAGCCTGGTCTACAGAGCCAGTTCCAGGACAACCAATGCCACATAAAGAAACAACAACAACAACAAAAAGTGTGTAACTACTTTTGCAGAAGACCCCAGTTCGGTTCCCAGCACCCACGTCAGGCAGCTCACAACTGCTTGTAATTCCAGCTCCAGGGGATCCTGTGCCCTCCTCTGGCCTTTGAGGTCATCTATACTCACATATGCACACACACAAATAAAAAAAAAAAAGAACCTTTTAAAAATGCAGGTGTGAGGTCAGTGTGATGTGCACATGTGTTTCCAGGACTTGAGAGGTGGCAGGAAGAATATCAGAAGTCCAAGGTTACCCTACATAGCAAGTTCAGTCAGCCTGTCTGGACTATATGAGATCCCGCCTCAAAAAAAGCCAGGCATGGCAGCACACATGTAACCATGGCTCTACAGAGTATGAGGAATGTGGAAATGAATCCCTGTCTGGCCAAATAGATGATCTCCAAGTCCCTTGCCCCTCCGTCCTTCTAAGATGACGCTCAGCACCCCACCCCCTCTCTGCATTAACCTGTAGCCAAGATAGTCTCAGCAGTTCCTAGAACTCAGCTTCCAGGCAGGACTGTGCACGCAGTCACATGACTGGCCACACCCCTGCTAGTTCACTTAACTTCCCTCTGTCACTGTTCTACACTCTGAGTCTGGCCTTTCCACACAATGTCCACACATTCCTATAGGCCCAGTCATCGCTCACTGAACAGTGGCTGTTGTGGGCCAGACACCGCACTAGACACCAAGCTTCACTCCATTGAATGTCTGGTTTTTGTTTGCTCATGAGACATGGTCTTGCTCCACAGTCCTGGCTGGCCTGGAGCTTCAAGACTGAGGATTATAGACATATGCCACGTTCAGCCTCTCACTCAACTGCCTCGCTTTCTTCTTACAGTTTTTTTTATTAGACTGTGGGGGTTGTGTGAGAGGATACGGCACATACACTGTGCACGCGTGGGGGTTAGACGACAGTTTCGTGAAGTGTGCTCTCTTCTTCCACCTTTATGTGGGTTCTGGGGCTCAAATTTAGGTCACTAGGCTTTTGCCTGGCCTCAAACTCACAATCCTTCTCCCACAACCTCCCAAGTGCTGGGATTACAGATCTGTGACACCATGTTTACAAAAAGTTGCATTTTACCTTTTCAAACTTCATGTACCACAGGTTAGCTGGAACTTACTATGTAGCTGAAGGGGAGTTTGAACTTCTGATCCTCCTGCCTCTGCCTCCCAAGTGCTGAGGTACAGTCAGAAACCACCATGCCTAGTTTATACCGTGCTATTGATCAAACCCAGGGTTTCCTGCTACGCAAGCACACTACCAACTGAGCTATAGCCCCAGCCCACTTCACCACTGTTAAAGGGATTCAGCGAAAGGATCTAGATCCCCAGAACCCAGGAGGAAAGAAAATATAATGGAGTTTGTAGTCATTACTTTAACTGATCCTCAAAACTCTCTACTAAGGAAGGACCCACAGGGCACTCAGGCAAGGACTAAGCACTGCCCTACTGTGCTGGGTCAACCTTTAATTTTGAGGAGTTTATTATTTAGCAATGCAGGATGGGTGAAACAAAGAATTTCTGGGTCTGCCAGAGGAAAGCTAATCTCGAAGCAAACAGACAGAGAAAGCACAGCACACAAGTCTGGGTTCTCAGAGACCAAGCAGAACAGCAATGGCAGCCCCTCGATACCTTCCATTTGCAGCAAACCGTGGCCCTGCAGTACTGCATGAAGTCCAGCACAGTGACCGCCCCCAGGCCCAGGCTCAGCAGCACACTGAGGTTGTCCACCAACAGCACTGGGTACTTCCATGGAGTCTCCCCACTGTCCACGGGCTTCAGAGTGTCCTGCACAAACTCATACAGTGTCTGGAGGTTCCCCGCGCTGGCCTCCCTAGAGACACAGGGAAAAAGTCACCAGTGCTCACTCAACGGATGCTTTATTTTATTTTGAGACTGTCTCATGAACCCCAGGCTGGCCTTGAACTCACTATGTAGTGACCTCGATTTTCTCATTTTCCTCTTTCCACTCCTGAGTGCTTCCTCACATACAGGACCCCTGGCTTTACACAGAGCTGGGTCACACACGGGGCTCTCCGCGCACTAAGGAAAGTCTGTCAACCTAACTACAGCCCCAGTCCTTCTCTTCTTCTCATAGAGTGTCACTGTAGAACTGACCTGGAGTTCACTATCCTATTGTCTACCTTCCAAGTGCTAGGATTGTGGGCATGTGCCACCATGCCTGGCTCTACAGATGTTTATCTGGGACAAAGTAGCACCAAGGAAGGCTAGAGGAGGCAAGGAACTTGAAAAGAACACGCACACACACACACACATACACACACACACACACAGAGACATGAGTAAGTTTTACTTTACTCCAGTTCAAGTATTTTCTGAGGCCTATGGGGTACAAAGGTAAAATTTAGGAGCTACAAAAAATGAACAAAAATTGGGGCCCTGAAGAGATATCACAGAAACCTGGCATGGTGATTCATGCCTACCCCAACTACTATAGAAGCGGAACAACAGCAAGCTGGAGGCCAGCCTGGGGAAGACCGTGGACTATCTCACAAGAGGGATGTAAAGTAAAAGAGAACCATACATACAGCCTCCTCCCCGCCCCCCCCCAGGAGCTATGGCACCTAGAAGAATAAGTCAGATGGGGCAAGCCAGAAAGGCGTCCCAGGAGACCCTGAGGTGCCGGAGGAAGTGACACAGCACTTCAGGTGTCTACAGGCTGCTGGGATACGTGTTTCTGACACATAGGGACCAACCCACCTCCACCTTCCCCAGGGATATTGCAAGCAGTCATTTCCCGGCAGGGGGAGGAGGAATGGAGCATAGTGCCCCGGGCGACCACCCTCTCCCTTGGCACTGGGCTAGCCTTACTCCGAAGGAGAACAGCTCCCTACACATTGGGATCAGGTCTAACAAGCCGCTGCAGCCGGAGAATAAAACCAAGGTCAGGGTGCAAGGGAAGATGTCACACGTGCGTGTGCTCATGCGCGCGCACACATGCACACACGGAGCATTCTAGCTACTGCGTAAGGGTCTATCTGAAAGAGCAGGGCAGTGGGGACTCCTTTGTGAAAGAAAAAAAAACAGCAGCCAAATCAGGGCTGATGTTGAGAAGGGCTGAAAAGCGCGGCACAGCCAGTTAGACCTGTGACGGCGAAAACCAAACGAGAAGGCAACAATTTTCGGTTGTTAGAATCACATCAGAGATCTTTAGACTTGCAGGTCACTCCTTCTGCCTCAGCTACCCACTCTGTTGCTAGAAAGCCGAACAGCCAGGGACAATAGGCTAACAAACAAAATGGCTATGTTCCAATAAAATTGTATTTATCAATACTGGTCACTAGCCCATAACCCTTAGTTTCTACATAAGGGCACAAAAAAGCAAGGGAGTCGCACTAGGGGCCTGAGTCACCACAGAGAAACAGCAAAGCCTTTCACTGTGCCACACTCACTGTGAATGACTTGCTATAGCTCTGGGGACCACTCCTGCCTTCCCACACACAGCTGCCCCCTCTGGTCCCACCGACCAGCTGTGCGGTCTGACCTGAGAAACTGCAGGGGTTGAGGCTCCTCCGGAGTGTGGAAGAAGATGTCCACTGTGGACTTGAGGCCCTCCAGGAACACAAGCTGCCCGCTTTCCCGTGCTGCTGTCAGGCTGACACCCTAAATGGAACGAGAAATGGAGTGAAGTGCTGTGCCCTGCGGGGAACCTTTAAGGGAAACTACACACCAGCTAATAAGAGGGTAGGAGACATCCCAAGCCCGCTGAAGTGCTCCCGCCATCCCTGTCTGCTCTCAGATGCTCACGACAAGGATTCGTATATCCCAAGCAGACCCTGACTTACAATGTTGTACGCATGATAACCTTGGATTTTTTTTTTTTTTCTGAGACAGGGTTTCTCTGTGTAACCCTAGCTGTCATGGAATACATTCTGTAGACCTGGATGGCCTCAAACTCACATGGATTCACCTGCCTCTGCCTCCCGAGTGCTGGGATTAAAGACGTGCACCACCAAGTCTGGCTTTCTTTCTCTCTTTCCTTTCAGGTTTATTTTCACGTTTTAATTGCGTGTATGTGACTGGCATGCAAGTGCAGGGCCTCAGAGGTCATGAGCTGCCTGACAGGGTGCTGGGAGCCGAACTCGGGTCCTCCGCAACAGCACTAAGTGCTCTTAGCCACTATTCCATCTCTGCAGTCCCAGCCCTGAACTTTCGATCCCCCTGCCTCTACTTCCTGAGTTCTGGGATAACAGGTATACGCTACCAGTTTACAAGGTGCTGAGGATTGAAACTCAGGCTTGGTGCATGCTAGGAGAAACAACCTTGGTTTTCGAGACAGGGTTTTCTCTGTGGGACAGTCCTGACCTGGAAATCACTCTGTAGGTCAGGCTGGCCTTAAACTTACAGAGATCCACCTGCCTCTACCTCCCAGGGGCGGGGATTAAGGGCATGTGCTACCACTGCTCGTCGTTTTTTTTTTTTTAGAGAGGGTCTTACAATGCAGTCCTGACTGGAATGGAACTCACTATGTAGACTAGACTGGGCTTGAATTTACAGAGCTCCTTCTGCCTCTGACTCTCTAGTGCTGGGATTAGAATCACAGGCTACCACATTCAGCTAGGCAAGAAAACCTTAACTGGCCACAACCAATGAAGGGTTTGATTGACTATCATCTACAAACACTAGGTCTGATTCTCTATGTTTCCTACAAAGCATGCCCAGATTTTGCTTTAATCCTTTAGATAAGGGGTTCAGGGTCCCAAGATTTCCTTTGTCCTAGGTTCTCCACTAGGGAAAGTGAAAAGCCCAGCCTTAGCCTGTGTGTAGCGCATGCTCTTACACAGGGATGTCACCAGAGAGGGCTGCAATACTTACCAGCTTCTGCCCCACAATATTATAGTGGCTGAAGGACTGGACGAGTGCCACAAAGCATACTTTACAATTGGCTAGAAAACAAAATACATTGACTTCTTAAACAAATCCTCTGCTTATGACCAGACAGGAACAATTCATTCTTCTGGAGACGGAAGCAGTAAGGGAGGTCTGGGCAACACCCAGAGACCTTGTACCCTGATACGATGGTGCCTGATGTCAGTCTACAGTGCACCTCCCCACTTGTCTCAGTTAGGGTTTCTACTGCTGTGAAGAGACACCATGACCATGGCACTTTTCTTCCCCCAAGACAGGGTTTCTCTGTAGCTTTAGAGCCTGTCCCGGAACTAGCTCTGTAGACCAGGTTGGCCTCGAACTCACCACGGCACTCTTATAAAGAAAACTCATTGCGGCTGGCTAGCAGTTTCAGAAGTTTAGCCCACTATTGTGGCGGGAAGCAAGGCAGCATGTAGGCAGACTTGGTGATGAGAATTCTTGTGACTCTTGATTCACAAGCAACCAAGAGTAAACTGTGTCCCACACTATATGGCTTGGGCATATATGAGACCTCAAAGCCTGCCCCCTCAGGAGGTGACACACTCCCTTCAACAAGGCCACACCTCCTAATAGCGCCACTCCCTACAGATCAAGCTTTCAAACAGGGTCACACCTATTCAAACCACCACACTCCTCTTTATTTTGAGATAGAGTCTTCTGTAACAAATGCTGGTCTTCAACTCCCTATATAACCCAGGATGACCTTGAACTCTATTTGCTTTCTTTTGGTTTTTAAAGACAGGGTCTCACTATGCAGCTATAGTTGTCCTGGAACTATCTACATAGACCAGGCTGGCCCCAAACTCACAGAGATTCACTGGCCTCTGCCTCCCCAAGCACTGGGAAAGGCATGCGCCACTACCACCCAGTTCTATTTATGTTTTAATATTATGTATAGGATGTTTGACCTGAATGCATGCTTGTATGCACTAAGTATGTCTGGTGTCCTTATTGATTAGAAGAGGGCAACAGATGCCCTAGAACTGAAGTTACACACTTGTGAGTCATTATGTGGGCGCTGGAAGTAAAACCTGGATTCTCTGGAAAACCAGACAGTACTTTTAACACTAAGCCATTTCCCCAGGTCAACCTTGAACTCTTAATTCTCTGGCCTATAACTCCTGAATGCTTGGATTAGTAGCTTAAGCTACCACACTTGGTTTATATGGTGCTGGGAATTCAACTCCAGGCTTCACATATATTAAGCAAACTGTCTATAAACTGAGCTACAACCCCAAGTCCCTAAGATGCATAAAAAATTCCTGTTGTGTGTCTGCATGATGTGTATAAGCATAGAAGTCAGAGAACAGCTTTGAGGAGTTCGTTCTCTCCTTCCAAACCTTCACATGGGTCCAAACATTGAAGCCAGGGTGCAAACTTGTGGAACAAGTACTTTTACCTGCGGAACCATCTTACCAAGCCAAAATGTACTTTATTCCTTTTGTTTTCTAGTACGCTAAATTACATCTCCACACTTTGCGTGGTTATTTACTTATCTATCTATCTGTGGGCTGTATACATGTACCAGGGTGGATACAGAAGACAGAAGAGGGCGTATGGGAATTATTCTTCCCTCCCACCACGTGGGCCCTAGGGATTGAGCTCAGGAGGTCATCAGGCCATGCTTTTTACCAACTGAGTTATAGCCCTGGCTCTGAAGCACGTATATGTGTATGTGCATGTGTGGAGGCCAAAGATCAGCATCAGGTGGCCTGTTCAGCTGTTCCCATCTATTTTTGGAGACAGGGTCTCTAACTGGATCTGGAGCTCACTGACTGGCTAGGCTGGACGGTTGCTGAGCTTCCAGGATCTGCCCCACTCTTCCCCTGCCCCCCCCCCAACCCCCAGTGCTATGCTTACAGATCTGCACCACAAACAGCTTTGATGGAAGTTCTGGAGAAGGGGACTCAGGTCCTCACGCTTGGGTGGCAGGCATTTTACCAAATGTACTATTTCCATAGCGCCTAGGTACTTAACTTTATTCTCTTGTAAATTGTGTCTCTTCTCCAATTTTGTTGTGTATACAGGAATACAATGGATAAACAGTGACATATGACAAGGTATTAAACTGTAAGAAACTCCAGCTACTTAACTGAGCCGTATTCATTCTAATAATTTATCCATAAACTATTTTGTTTTTCTATGATATAGAATAGAAAAATCAAATCATATGAAAAAACAAAATTACTTCAAAGCTGTAAATGAGTACAGCAAGGCATACTACAGGTCTACCCCATATCATGGCCGGCAAGTGCATCCTCAGGGAGCAGCCAACAGTGAACGGGTGTTGTGCTGCGGATGTAGCTAAGCTGATAACGCGCTTACCTAGCATCCACGAAACAGTGAGCTGGACGCCCAGCACTGAATAAAACCAGGCATGGGGGAAACATCTGTAATTCTAGGACTTTCAAGGTGGAGAAAGGAGGACCTGAAATTCTGGGTCATCCTCCCCTATATAGCAAGTCAAAGCCTAGCCTGGGCTACAGGAGACTAAGATTCACAATAATACCTCCACAAGGCTGGGGGGTGGTGGCACAGGCCTTTAATCCCAACACTTGGGAGGCAGAGGCAGGCGGATCTCTGTGAGTTCAAGGCCAGCCTGGTCTACAAGAGTGAGTTCCAGGACAGGCTCCATAACAGAAGAGGGCAGCAGATCTCACTATAGATAGTTATGAGTTACCATGTGGTAGCTGGGAATTGAACTCAGGACCTCTGGAAGAGCAGCCAGTGCTCGTAACCTCTGAGCCATCTCTCTAGCCCCTGGGTTTCCTTTTCTTGTGTTTGTTTGTTTGCTTATTTGGGACGAATTTCTCTATACGGCCCTGGCTGTCCTACCTCCCAAGAACTAGTTCTAAAAGCATGTGCCACCATGTCTAGCTGAACAATTACTAATTTTTGTTTTATTTGAAGTCACAGATGGTTATGAGCCATTACTGGGTGCTAGGAATCAAACCTGGGTCCTCTGAGAGAGTAGCCAGCAATCTTAACCTCCGAGCCATCTCTCAGACCTGAGTTTCCTTCTCTATAGCATCAGGGAGCTGCCTACCTTTGAGGTAGAAGGAAAGGAAGTGATGCACAAGGAAGCTGCCGTCGGTCTTGGCATCACAGAGCAGAGTCAGTTTCCCCTGAAAGGTAAGAACGTACGTAAATCAGACCCACTGTGAAGAGGTATGTCCCTGCAGAAAATCAAGCCAATTATGGACATTTCTATTTGTTAGTGCTAATGCTATATACATACATACATATATATATATATATAT
>NW_026067915.1:10427111-10445534 GCF_014885135.2 Alexandromys fortis | reverse complement strand
AAAAAAAAAAAAAAAAAAGTCCCAGCAGTGTGTAGCTACCCGCTGGAGCCTTTTCTACTTCTGTGAGTAGCAAAAGCAGGATCAAAGGGTGTCTGTCACACATCACCTCAATGCTGTGTCAACTTTAGGCAAATGTGTCTAATGTCTCTGGGTTTCAGTTGCCCCCCCCCCACATACAAAATGCCAAATCATACTTCCGGGCCTTAAGTACCTGACCCACCCATTTCCTGTTGTCACTGTGGACCTGGGAAATGCCCTAGCAATTCACAAAGTAGCCAGAACTAACTGGAGGCTTGGACAGACAAGAACTGTTGGGCAAATAAAATCGACAAGGATCTTTTAAGGACTTTCCACACGTGATATGTTCACTGCCAATTATAGAATAAGACACATATAATCCTGGCAGAGGTAACCTCTACGTGAAAATGTGAAAGATATTGAGGTTCCGTGGAGAGTGCGCAGCCTGAGGAAAGTAGAGTGGAAGGACTTTGCTGAATGCTTTGTGCAAACAGCTGTTAAACTGTTGTTGACAGTTCTTAGACAGCATGGGGGGCTGGAGAGATGGCTCAGCAGTTAAGAGCACTGACTGCTCTTCCCGAGGTCCTGAGTTCAATTCCCAGCAACCACATGGTGGCTCACAACCATTCCAAAATGAGATCTGGTGCCTTCTTCTGGCCTTCAGGCATACAATGTAGAATATTGTATACATAATAAATAAATCTTTAAAAAAAAAAAAAAAAAGGACACCATCAGCAACTTGAATGTTCCACGGTGGAGGGAGACTCGGGTAAGAGGCTCCTCTCGAACCCGCACTGCAAGCACCTCTGGGCGCCAGAGTGGCACGGAGGACACGGTCCCAGGGGCAGGACGCTAAGAACACGCAAGATGACTCAGCCGCCAATCTTACGGAGGCCCAAGCAGTCAACCTCGGTCCTGGCGAGCCCTCTCCAGACTACAACTCCCAGATGCCCTGGGTTTACGGCAGCCGCGCCAGCCCCACGGTGCGGCTTTCCGGATGCAATCTGCCCGCACGCTCCCGGGACACGCCCCCTTCCGGGCCGCCTGACATCTTACCTGCTCCGTCTTGTCTGGGGTGCTGCTGAGAAGGTTATTGAGTTCCGGGAACATTGTGAACTGGGGTGAGGAATTAGAGCTCTACAGATAGAGAGAGAGCATGAAGACCGAAGAACAACACCCGCCGAGGCCTTGCTCGCGCGTGAGAAAGTGCGCACGCGTGATCCCTCTCCTCGCATCAGCCAATCAGGCTTGAACTTGCGGTGCTGCTGCGCAAGCTCGTGATCACGTGTCCCGGTGATGCCGAGCCGTAGAGCAATCCCTAGTCTAGCAATGGGCTGTGCTGTGGCTTCGGTAATGGCCTTCTCCCCTACGTCTTAGCGGAAGAGGGCGAGCTTCCTCCTTTCATTGGGCAGGCTTCCCTGCAGCTCCGGATCTCGGTCTCTCCACATGGTTTCCTCGTGTGTTGCACACAAGCTTGGGCTAGATCCATATAGGGAAGATGCTGGCAGGACCTTCACAGAAAGCGGGAAATCAAAACTTACTAGTACAAAATTATATCCTGAAAGTTCTCTTGTATAAAAGCAAAAGACGACGGGTTGTTGCTCTTCCGGAGGGCCAGGCTTTGGTTCTCAGCACCCATATTGGATTACTCAGCCTTTAACTCCCACTCCAGGGGATCCGATGCCATCTTCTGGCCTCTGCAGCACACACATCCCCACACACACCATGCAAAAAATTTAAGAGGACTCCACAGATTTCAGAGAACCCTGATTTGATTCCCACTGTCCACATAACTTCTATAACTCCAGTCCCAGGGAATCGGATACCTCTTCTGGCCTCCCAGGGCATCAGACATAAAAATGGTGCATGCAGTCAGAACATTCCTATGCATAGCTTTGTTTCTGATTTTGTTTTGTTTTGCTTTTTTTTTTTAAGTGAGGCCCTCTCTTTCAAAAAAAAAAAAAAAAAAAGCCAGGGAATAAGAGATTATAAATCAGAGGACATGCACTTGCCTAACATGTGGGAAACGCTGCATTTCAGCCCCATTACAGCAAAAACAACATAAAAAACTTGCCGACACCTGTGACTAGCACTCTTGAGGCAGAGGCTGGATCTCTGGGTTCCAGCCTGGTCTACAAAGCAAGTTCCAGGACAGCCAGGGCTACACAGTGAAATGCTGTCTCAAGAAAACCCAAAACCCAACCAACCAACCAAAAAGAATAAAAATAATGGAATATATACATAAACATATAACAACACTGAGAAAAGAGGCCAGTGTGAGAGAGCAAGGGGAGATATATGGAAGGTTTGGAGAGAGGAAAGGGAAATGATGTAATTATATTACAATCTCAAAAGAAATAATTAGGAATAAAAAATAAATATAAAAACGTCCTGCCGGGCGGTGGTGGCGCATGCCTTTAATCCCAGCACTCGGGAGGCAGAGATAGGCGGATCTCTGTGAGTTCCAGACCAGCCTGGTCTACTAGAGCTAGTTCCAGGACAGGCTCCAAAACCACAGAGAAACCCTGTCTTGAAAAAAAAAAAAAAAGTCCTTTCTCACTAGGTGGTGGTGGCGCATGCCTTTGATACCAGCAATCGAGAGGCAGAAGCAGGCAGATCTCTGGAGTTCGAGACCAGCCTGGTCTACAAATCAGGTACCAGAACAGCCAGAGCGGTTACATGGAGACACTGTAATGTCTGCTCTGTCCCTTTAAGAGACAAGTCACGCCCACTCCCTCCCAGTTCTCCAAGGCAAGCTGATCTTATGCTTTCTGCCTGAGTCCCTTTATTTTCCATCTCTTCCCCTGAAGAGGCAGCTTTTGCCTTCTCCATTCTCCCCACTTCTCCCCTTCCTTTTCTGTCTCTGTTTCTCTCTGCTCTTTCCCCTTCTTCCCTTACCCCTCTCCCCTTCCCTTCCATAACCCACTAAATAAATATCCAACCCCACTCTGGATGGCATGCCTATCCACTTGTCTCTCCTCCACCATGTGGCTCCCTGCCTGGGACCAGCCACATTCAGAGACCGGTGGCTGGTCTCATGTTGTGTGCATCTGTCTGTCTCTCATGGGACTTGCTTCCCCTCATGGCCCACTGCAGGCACTTGGGAAATGCATTGTTCCTTAGCTGCTTTCGGACCCGCTGCCCACTGCCGCCGCTTGGAGACCTGCAGCTTTTCTGCCGCTGCAGCCACTCAAGATCCGCAGCATTTTACTTAATCCATTACAGACACCCTATCTTGAAAAACAAGAAACAAAAACAAAATAAAAAAAGAAGAAGAAAAGCAAAAATGCCCATTCTCTGTAGGTATGAAAGACCTTACAACCCCCTCCCCCAAACCCGCAGCTAGCCGGCTCTCATGAGAACATCCTGTTCGCTTGAGACCCTCAGGACCCTCTCAGGACCTGCAGCTAGCCGGCTCTCATGAGAACATCCTGTTCACTTAGGGAAACAGGATGCCTATAGTCAGCACATGTGCCAAACTTAGAATATCAGCAGTTTACAAAAGGAAAAATTCCCCCTATGAGAGATCCCAGCTTAGCTGCTGTAACGTCATTTCCCAAGGCTCTTGACAAACAAATGTAAGTGCAGAGTGAGGTCAGGGCCCCTGGCTGCAAAACAGGATATTTGTGATATAGGATATCTATACCATGGGATGTCTGTTGCCATACATCTGTGCTGGGAAAGGAAAAACCAAAAAGGAACAGGATATCTGTTGCCATACATCTGTGCTGGGGAAGGAAAAACCACTTATGCCCCCTGCCCCATTCAAATCAGACTAATAACCACGCATCTGCTTCTGTAATTTGCTTTTTGCTGCCCTCTTCCCTATAAAAAGACCTCCCCCAGTCTGCAGGCACGCAAGTCCTCCGAAAGACTTTGCCGCCAGGTACCTGTGTTCACCCAATAAACCTCTTGCTATTTGCGTCCGTGTGGTCTCGGCCTGTTCCTTGGCTTGGGGGAGTCTCCTTTTGATGGAAGTTGTCTTCGAGGGTCTTTCAGGTACTATAGAGGAAACCAAAAGATGGATATAGGGTTTTTAAGTAGTTGTCAGAGTTGGCCTCACTAAGAAATTGTAGTTGGGGCTGGAGAGATGCCTCAGCAGTTAAGAGCACTGGCTACTCTTCCAAAGGACCCAGGTTCAATTCCCACCATCCACATAGCAGCTCACAATTGTGTAATTCCAGTTCCAGGTGATTGGATGTCCTCTTGTAGCCTTTTCAGGCACTAGGCATGCACATGGTGAAAAGATGTTTACATAAGCAAAGCACTCATACATATTATTAAAAATATTCCTAAAAAATGAGCCTCTCCGCCAACACAAATAATCCCAGTCAGACCAAATCAGACCAAATTAAAAGTTATTCAGGTTTAATTGGACATCTGTGCTCTTGGGTGGCCCCGAGGGGGAAACAGAAAGCAGACAGGACCACCAAAGAGGAAGAGAAAAGACCACATATTATTTTCTGGGGAGCAGTTTAAATAGCCTGTGGGAATGGTCTTGACCTTTCCTGGGAGGGGTCAAGGTTTAGCGGGTTTCCTTGAACTTCCTTGGGGAGATGGGCTTCCAAAGATGGATGCCGGGGGCTAAGATTACACATATATTTTTTCCCCTTGAGACAAAGTCTCTGTAGCACTCACTATCCTGAAACTTGCTAGGTAAACAGGCTGGCCTCCAACTCAGATATCTGCCCGCCTCTGCCTCCTTGGTGCAGGAATGAAAGGTATACACCACTAAGCCTGGATGGAATACACATTTTAACAAAGAAAGTGTGGTTGGAATACACCCTGCACACCCATCCTTGAGGTCTTTGCAGTGAAGTCCCTCTTTCTAGGTTGATTCTTTAGCCAAATACTCTGGTGATTTAGTCTCCTTCAGGTCTCTGGCTCAGACGTCACTGTATCTTGGAAGGCTTCCCTAAGGGTCCTCTTCATATCCTGCAGTTTTGTTCTAACCTTCTGAGCCCCTCAGATCAAGAGAGAAAAACAGATTCACCAAAGTCAAGCTTACCTATATTACAGTGTGGAAATAGCAGGCCTAGGGCCTGGTACCAAGGGAAAAGAGAGTTAACAGGATTCGGGAAAGGGTTCGAGGTGTTTAAGGGAATTTTTGCTTTTTGTTTATTTTTGTTTCTTTTTCATTCTATTTAATTCAGGTGAAATGTAAATGAAGCAATGTCTTTATAAACTCAAAGCTAAACACAGTTGTGTGTACAAAGGCCAATAATTGGCCTGGGTATTTTTGCAAAAGCTACAAGATTAAGGAACAAAATATCTGATCTGAAGAAGCTCTGCTCTTGGGATGGAAATCAAGGCCTACTTCTCTGAATCAAAATCACTTAGATTTCCAGCCAAAAATGGGCTCTTTGAGCAGGGCATAGTGGTACATATTTTAATCCCTGCACTCAGGAGGCATAGGCAGGCAGATCTCCGTGAGTTCGAGGCTAACCTGGTCTACAAACTGATTCCCAGGACAGCCAGGGTTTTACACAGAAAAGTCATGTCTCAATAAACAAAACAAACAAACAAACAAACAAACAAGGGCTGGAGAGATGGCTCAGAGGTTAAGAGCATTGCCTGCTCTTCCAAAGGTCCTGAGTTCAATTCCCAGCATCCACATGGTGGCTCACAACCATCTGTAATGGGGTCTGGTGCCCTTTTCTGGCCTGCAGGCATACACACACAGACAGAATATTGTATACATAATAAAAATAAATAAATAAGCCAGGTGATGGTGGCGCAGGCCTTTAATCCCAGCACTCGGGAGGCAGAGGCATGCGGATCTCTGTGAGTTCGAGACCAGCCTGGTCTACAGAGCTAGTTCCAGCACAGGCTCCAAAGCCACAGAGAAACCCTGTCTCGAAAAAACAAAACAAAACAAAAAAAAAAACCAAACAAACAAACAAACAAAAAAGAAAGAAAGGAAAGAAAAAGACAGAATATTATTTATGTGTATGGATATTTTGTCCATATGTATACTTAGTGCATGTGAAGTCCAGAAAAGGGAATTGGATTCCGTTGGATTCCCTGAGACTAAGGTTAGATGGTTGTGAGCCATCCATTGATGCTAGGAATTGAAACCTGGCCTGGAACAGTAACTAGTGCTTTTAACTGCTGAGCCCCTGAGACTTTTAATAAGAAAAAGAGAACAGTCCTGTTCAGACACAGAAGAAGCAGCCCCGCTGAAAAAGGTACTGAGCCATGTGGCTAACATAGATAAGAATAATGAGCTAATATAAGTTATAAAAGCTAATATGAAGCCTGAGCTAATGGACCAATCAGTTTTATAATTTAATAAAGAAAGAAAGAAAAAGAGAGCAACCACTGACTGTAGGTAGACTTTTCTGTCCCACCATCCAGCTCACAAATAACTGTACAGAGACTTGTTAATAATAATAAATGCTTAGCCGATAGCATAGGTTTATTACTAACGAGACAGGGTTTCTCTGTAGCTTTGGAGCCTGACCTGGAACTAGCTCTTGTAGACCAGGCTGGCCTTGAACTCACAGAGATCTGCCTGCCTCTGCCTCCCGAGTGCAGGGATTAAAGGCGTGCGCCACCACTGCCCCAACTAACTAGCTCTTACAACTTAAAGTAACCCATATTTTTTTAATCTGTATATTACCAGGTGACTCAGAACCTTTTTCAGGATGGCAGGTTCACCTTGCTTCTCTCCTTGTCTCCTGGCAACTACCCCCTTCTTCCCAGCATTCTACCAGACTCTCCCACCCCTTCCTGCCTAGCTATTGGCCCGTTAGTTCTTTATTAAACCAATGAGCACAGCACATCTTCACAGTGTACAAAAAGATTGTTCCACAACAACTGACCCAGGAGTTGGCTTGGCACTCACAGCTAGGTCTCTTATGTTGAACACAAACAATGTCACAAACTACCAAACTAATCTACCATGGTTTTGTTTGGTTGGTTGGTTGGTTTGGGTTTTTCAAGCCAGGGTTTCTCAGTAGCTATAGAGCTAGTCCTGGAACTTGCTCTGTAGACCAGGCTGGCCTCTAACTCACAGAGATCTGCCTGCCTCTGCCTCCCGAGTGCTGATATTAAAGGCGTGCCCCACATAGCCCGGCTGTTTTGTTCTTTAT
Organism: Alexandromys fortis; assembly: GCF_014885135.2. Classification (NCBI taxonomy): domain Eukaryota; kingdom Metazoa; phylum Chordata; class Mammalia; order Rodentia; family Cricetidae; genus Alexandromys; species Alexandromys fortis. The sequence continues at coordinate 10,438,422 of NW_026067915.1, read as the reverse complement.
CTATTATTTTAAAAGGTTTTATTTTTATGTTCTTTGTTTGCTTGTTTGTTTTCTTTTTTCAAGTCAGGGTTTCTCTGTGTAGCTTTGGAGTCTGTCCTGGAGCTCAGGACACTCAGGCTGACCTCAAACTCACAGAGATTCACTTACCTCTGCCTCCTGAGTGCTGGGATTACCATACCCTACCATAAAAAGTATTCTTAAATTTTCAGTTTTTTTACATTGTCAATAATATACAGAAGCACAATTGCTTTCATTTTTTTAAAAAAAGATTTATTTATTTATTATGTATGCAATATTCTGTCTGTGTATATGCCTTCAGGCCAGAAGAGGGCACCAGACCTCATTACAGATGGTTGTGAGCCACCATGTGGTTGCCAGGAATTGAACTCAGGACCTCTGGAAGAGCAGTGACTGCTCTTAACCACTGAGCCATCTCTCCAGCCCCCTCATTTTTGTTTTTTGAGACAGAGTTTCACCATGTGGCCCCGGCTAGCCAGGAACTCTTTATGTAAGCCAAGCCAGCTTTGGACTTACAGAGATTTGCCTGCCTCTTCCTCACTAGCGCTGAGATAAAATGAATTTGATTCTAGGCCCTGGCATGATTTTCATTATTGTGATTATTAAGGGGGTGAATGTACCCCGTGTGTATGTGGAAGTCAGAGGACAACTTGGTGGAGTCTGTTCTATCTTGCCTCTCTGTGGGTTTGAGGAATTAAAATCATGTCGCCAGGCTTTGGTAATAAATGTCTCTACCCCCTGAGCCATCTCTCCAGCTCTACTTTGCTTTGTGGGTGCTGCTAGGGAGGATTTCATATGTGCTAGGCAAGTGCGGCCCCAGTTACCGTCTACTTTTGTATACTGAGTTACCTTCAGCCATGCTAAACACATCAATTCCCATAGTTTTTTAAAAAGATCCCACTGGGTTGTCTGAGTAAATGACCGTGGTGTCCGTGAGCCGGGTAGTTCTATCTTGTTCTTTCTCTCCTGGGTGCTGTATTTTCTTGCTTAAGCACATTGGCAGGAAATGGTGAAAACACGCACATCTTTATCGTGTTCTCACTTTAAGGGAAAGCAGTTGGTTTATCACCACGAAATAGGATGTGAGTTTTGGGTTCTTCATGGCTGCGATTTATTAGGTTGTAAGAATCAGGTTGAAATATTCCCTCCTTTTCCTGGCTGTGCCCCCTTGGTCGTTTTGTGTTTCTTTCTCCCGGCCTTGGGGAGCATCTTCATATTCTGAACATTCGAGAGTGACCCTGTACAGATTCCAGACTCTCTCTGGGTCTCACTGTCTTCGCTCGCATGCTGTCCTAAGAACTCTAAATGTCCTTGTCTCCCCACCTCCTCAGCCCAGTCTTTCCAACTCAGAGACTATTCTGGGAGCTGGAGAGGTGGCTCACCAACTAAGACTCTTGCTGTTTTTCCAAGGACGTGAGTTTAGTTCCTGGCATTCACAGTTACTCTGCTGCCCTCTGGTGGGCATTTAGGAAATGGCTTGTAACTCTACCTGCCGGAGATCCGATGCCCTTTTCTGGCCTCTTCCAGCATCCACACACATGGCAGATACATTGGCACACACACATTAAAAATAATAAATGGGACTAAAGAGATGGCTCAAGGGCTAAAGGCACTGGTTCCGTTCCCAACACCCTCATGATGTCCACACGCACCAGGCACACATGTGGTACACATATTTAGATGCAGGCAAAACACTGGCAGACACAGAATTAAATACCCAGGAATGCTTTTAATCCTAGCACTCGAGGGGCAGCACCAGGCGGATCTCTGTGAGTTTGAGACCAGCTTGGTCTACAGAGTGACAGACCAGCTGGGGATACACAATGAGATCCTGTCTCAGTACTGAAAATGATGATGACAACGGCCTCGGGCCTTCTCAGCTTCAAAGCCTTCCCTCCCGTGACTGTGCCCTTGAAGTCACCTCTCTGACAAACACTGTGGGTGTCTTCACGTTGTTTACCTCCTGGGCCTAGCACTTGCTTCTGCCACCTGTCTGGGATGGAGCTGAAGGTGAACCTTTGTAATCCACAGCTGGCTAAAAAAAAAAAAAAAAAAAAAAAAAAACCAAAAAAACCTGGAAGCAAATTGGGCCGTTTCCTAAATGCCCACCAGAGGGCAGCAGACACTGGCTAATGCTGCCAAATTAACAAATCCAGAGGATTAAATAGAGGTCATGTGTGTCTGCCCGTGTGATTCCCGTGGACAATCTCCAGCCAGTTGTCTTAGCATTGTCTCTTTTGGGGGGAGGGAGGAAAGAGTTTGAGACAGGGTTTCTCTGTGTAGCCCTGGCTATCCTGGAACTTGCTCTATAGACCAGGCTGACCTCAAATTCAGGGCCTCTGCCTCCTGAGTGTTAGAGTTAAGGCATGTGCCTCCACTACCAGGCTTTTTATTTTTAACTCTGTGTGTGTGTGTGTGTACACGTGCACGCATGCATGCTCATGCAAGCGTGCATGCACAAACAGTATAGGTGCCCTCAGAAGCCAGAGGCATCAGTAAATGTGTACAGGCAGTTGAGAGTCACTCGATACTGGGGTGCTGGGAATTGAACTTGGATCCAATGGACACGGAAGAGTACTTTATACTCTTGACTCTCTCCCCGGACCTTTTGTTCTCATCTTGTGAAGCTGAGAGGGTCTCTGTGAGTTCAAGGCCAGCCTGCTCTCCATGGCAAGTTCAAGGCCAGCAGGGTATGACAGTGACAGGGTCTCTATCAGCCCTCGGTGGTCCATATCTTTGCTCTCCAAGTGAAAGTCAGGGACTTCAGGTAACCATCTGGTCCCTGCTGTCCGGCAGCTCACATTCCCTATTGGGGGTCACCTGGTCTCTCTGCCTCCACACCTCTTGTCCTGAGACCATTCCTCATCGATCTACAGGGATAGCTTCCTCTGGTCTGGTTCACAAGGCCCGTGTGATAGGCATGGAGGTACCCACCCGATCTCTCTAGAAGGCACCGGTGGGGGTAGTAACCACGAAGCAACCTCCAGCTCTCAGTTTCCCCAAGGTCCATCTTGTTCCTGAGGGGTGGGGCTACAGGACTGACCATTTCCACTCCACATGGGACACGGATAGAATATCCTAGAAACTTCTGAGGATTTATTGGGTCCCCATCACTTCCACGTTCTTCCTGCAGCCGGTGCTGTTTCTTGTCCCTTTCTTTCACATGTGCTGACCCCACACTACATTCCAGCATTTTGTTTTGTTTTGTTTTTTTGAACAGCATTTTTTTAATGGATAATCCAACTTTACTCTGGATTCTGTGTTTGTATCCATAGAAATTATCTCCATCCAACTCACAGTTCAGGTCCCTTGCCCACAGTTCTTCCTCACTAGAATGCAAGTCGGATATGCACAAAGACTTTAATTTTGATTTTTGCGTGCGTGTGTATGGGTGTTTTGCCTACATGTAAGCCCATGTATCACATGTGTGCCTGGTTCCTTCAGAGGCCAGAAGGTGGAATCCATATTCCTTGGAACAGGAGTTACAGATGGCTGTGAGCTGCCATGTGGGTGCTGGGAGTCAAACCTGGGTCTTCTGGAAGAGCAGTCAGTGCTCTTAACCTCTTAGCTGTCTCTCCAGTTCCAGAGACTTTTTATAACTTTTTTTTTTTTTTGGTTTTTCAAGACAGGGTTTTTATGTGTAACATCCTTGATATCCTGGAACTTGCTTTGTAGACCAGGCTGGTCTTAAACTCACAGAGATCTGTCTGCCTCTGCCTCTGCCTCTGCCTCCGGAGTGCTGTGATTAAGGGCGTGCACCACTACCACCCAATGAGAATTTTCTAAGAATACTTATTTTTATTGTTTTAAACTCTGTGTATTATGTGGTACATGCAGGTGTGTGTGTGCATGAGTGCAGGTGCCCTGGGACTCAGAGGCATTGGGTCCCCTTGGTTCCCTAGAGCTGATATTACAGAGGATGCTAAGCTGCCTGACACGGTGCCCGGAATGGAACTTGGGTCTTCGGGGTCCTCTGAAATAGCTCAAGTGCTCTTAACTGATAAGCCATCTCTCCAGCCCCAGAGGGCAGGGGCTTTGTCTCTTTTCCTCACTGATGCATTTATAAGAATGAATGAATGCAGCAAGGACCTGTGGTCAGTTTGGTACAGTCAGGAGAAAACAGGCAAGAGAGAGAGAGAGAGTTCTAGAAAATGAGAGCAGTGGTTTTAGCCAGGCTTCCCCAGATGAACGCGCTGAGAGGAAAGGAACTTGGAAGGGAACTCTAGAGGGAGACAGAAGCAGGAAAGGCCTGGACAGGGTCCTGTTGTCAAATCGGAAATTGCAGAGTTCTGGGGAAAACCGGCAGAGCCTCTCCCAGAACCGTGGACCCGACGGGACAGACAGACAAGTAGATTTTTCTTATGTAATAAGATTGCAATTTTTCTTAAAATTTTATTGCGTTTTAGGTGGGTGGGAGTAGGTGTGCCGTGGTGCTTATGTGGCGGTCAGAGGAAAATCTCAGGAGTCAGTTCTTACCTTCCTTCATGTGGGTCTCAGGGACCGCCTTGGTTTTTAACACAAGATTCCTTTTTTTTTTTTAATTACATGCATCTGCTTACTAGGTGGGGAAGGCACGTGCACATCATAACTTGGCTGTGAAGGTCAGAGGGCAGCTTTCAGTAGCTGGTTATCTCCTTCCACCATACGGGTCCTGGGGGCTCCAGCTCAGGTCATTAGGCCTGGCAGACACCTCACCCACTGAGCCATCTTGCCAAAGGAGGTGGGACTTCTCACTAGGATCTTAGGCTTGCCTGTTAGGGTAGGCTGGCAGCAAAGAACCATCTCCCTGTCCCCACTTCCCCAGCACTGGGATTACACAAATGCCGGGGGATGGAACTCCTCCCGTTTGCAAAGCAAGCAAGCTTTCCACAGAGCTACTCCTCCAGCCCCGGGGATGTGTTTTCTACCCAGTTTTGTCAAGTGGTGGCAGCAGCGGCAGCGCTGACTGTCTGCCGAGTCTCGACACTCACGCTGAGGTGAGAGGCAGAACTCACAAAGTGAGCCGGTCAGTGCTAGGGTGAGAAGAGGTCTGAGGAAGGGTGAACGGAAAACAAAGGCAGGGCCTCGGGCTGAGGCGGCGGGAGCAGTGTGCGGGGTGTGTACTTCTGACGGCTGCCTTGCATTAGAGAAGGTGGGACAGGAAGCCAGGAGCTGCTGAACCCTGCCTGGCAGTGGGTCAGTCAAACAGTCAAATGGGTCAGGACCCTGAGCACCGCATGAAGGGCTAAGAGTGGAATTCATCAGTAACCAGTGGAGGCCACGGAGGAAAGGCACAAGTGCAGGACTCGCTAGCGAGTTTGCGGCCTGGAGGAGACCGCAGTAGGCAAGCCCAATAACCCACTCAAGGCGTAGAGCTGAAGGTGGAGGGCAGGGAGTCTTCACTGCTCTGGCAGAGAGTAGGATCCCTGTCTGTGTCTTGTCTGTAATTCCAGAGGGCCTGTGTGTAAGGTGCCCTCCCGTTCTGGGTGCTGCCCCGCTCAGTTCCGGCTAAAACGGAGATCAAGCGCCCTCATCTGACTCCTTGGCACGAACAGACAAAGCTGATCTTCAATACGCGCTGCCCTTTGGGGGCTTTATGGGGCCACAAGAAGATGCGTCACTATTGACAGTTTCAACTGCCACCTGGATCCTTGCGAAGAAAGGGTGGCTTTGTGTGGACCGGGGAGGCAGGGTTGGGATGAGATCTTGAGAGAAGCCATGAATGTGGGTTTTCCGGAAGCGGGGGGTGGGAGGGTGGAGGGGGTGGGGGGTGGAGGGGGGTGGAGGGCATGGGGGGTGGGGAGGTGGGGAGGAACCCGGGCCGTGGAGGCAGGAGGGGCCCACAGCTGCCAGAGCACTTCGAAGAACAGAGCTATCTAACATCGAGGCCTCTTGAGCCCTTCCGTATTGTGAGCCTGCCACCACTCCTGAAATAAATGATTCCATCTGTAGTAGAGGCCACTCAGAGAGCTTCGTTGATTTGGAGGCAGAAGCAGTTAAGGGACCGGAAAGCTCTGGGTATCTTGATGAGAAGAGACCATGGCGACAGCCTAGAGTGTCTTCTGTTTCTGACCCCTGTGACAGATAGCTCAGAAGGAGCATTTTCATGGTCTATAGACTGCTTTCTTGCCCGCGCTTAGTTGCTATAAAGCGATGTCCATCCTGGCTTCCCAGGCTTGGGAAGTAGGTCCTGGAAAGCCCTGCCTACTTCTGCTCTGATGGCTCCCGCAAGGATTCTGTGCTGACATGTGTGTGTGGCGGGGGGGGGGGGGGGGGGNNNNGGTGTTTAGCCAGAAAAGCCCGAGATGCTTCAGCTTTAAGGAGTTGTGTTATCTTTTTCTTTTCTTTCTTCCTTCCTTTCGGATTTTTGTTTTGTTTTTGTTTTTCGAGATACGGTTTTTCTGTGTAGCCCTGTAGCCCTGACTGTCCTAGAACTCACTCTGTAGACCAGGCTGGCCTCAAACTCAGAGATCTGCCTGGCTCTACCTCCCGAATGCTGGGATTAAAGTCGTGTGCCACCACTGCCAGGCTAATTTTTTTTTTTTGAGATAGGGTCTCATTGTGTAGAACTTCCTATGTAGATCAGGCTGGTTTTGAACTCACAGAGATCAAACTGCCTCTGCCTCCAGAGTTCTGGGGTTAAAAGGTGCATGCCCTCATGCCCAGTGTTGTTTGTTTGAGACAAAGTCTTATGTAGGCCAGGACTAGCCTCAAATTCACTACGTGGCAGAAGATGGCCTTAAACATCTCTTCTAACATTATAGTTTATTTTATTTGTAGTGGTGCACGCCTGCCTTTGATCCCAGCACCTACTCAGGAGGCAGGCGGGAGGCAGGCAGATCCCTGTGAGTTTGAGGCCAGCCTGGTCTACAAGAGCCAGTTCCAGGACAGGCTTGATAGCTACAGTGAAACCCTGTCTCAAATATAAATAAATAAATAATAAATAAATAAATAAATAAATAAATAAATAAATAAATGGAGCTGGCTTACAGTTCAGAGTCCATTATCCTCATGACAGGAAGCATGTCAGCCAAGAGTTCTGCATCTGGATTGGTAGGCAGCAGGAAGAGAGAATGACACTGGGCCTGGCTTGAGCATCTAAAACCTCAAAGCTTATCCCCAGCAACATACTTCCTCCAACTAGGCCACACTTCCTAATCATGCCATTCTTTATGAGCCTATTGGGGGGGTTTTCATACAAACTACCATACAAACTAGCCCTGTCCTCCCAATTGCCAATCAAAGAACTGTCTTTCCAGGACCTACAGGTCAAGTGCTCTTAACAGTTGAGCCATCTTTCTAGCCTCAAAAAAAGGTTTTTAATAAAGATTTAAGAATGGGTGTTGTAGGTATTGAGAGAACAAAAGATTCCTTTTAAAATGGAGGTGAGGGCCAGGGGGTGGTGGTGCATGTCTTTAATCCCAGCACTCAGAAGGCAGAGGCAGGTGGGTCTTTGTGAGTTCAAAGCCAGCCTGGTCTACAGAAAGAGTTCCAGGACAGCCAGGGCTACATAGTAAGACCCTGTATGCGGTTTCTCTGTGGCTCTGGAGCTTGTCTTGGAACTAGCTCTTGTAGACCAGGCTGGCCTCGAACTCACAGAGATCCGCCTGCCTCTGCCTCCCAAGTGCTGAGATTAAGGGTGTGCGCCACCACCGCCCGGCCTAGGTGGACTTTTCTTTCCTGCCTACCAGTTCCCAAATAATCAACACAGAGATATAATATTAACTATAAATGATTGATCAATAGCTCAGACTTATTACTAATCAGCTCTTACAAAACTTAACCCACTTCTATTCATCTACATTCTGCCACATGGCATTACCTCTCTTTCATCTTGCACCTCCTGTTTCCTCCCTGTGTTTCACTGGAGAATCCTCTGATTCCACCCCTTTTCTTCCCAGCATTCTCTCTGCCCTAAAATCCTGCCTCGCTATCAGCCAGTCAGCTTTTTATCAACAATGAGAGCAACACATTTCACAGTGTACAGAATGACTATTTCACAGCAAGACCCTGCCTCAGAACAAAACAAAAAAACAAAAAAGGTGGAAAAAGCAAAAATAAAAAAGGCATTTCTAGATCTAAAAACAGAGCACTTGTCCAACAGACCTATCAGAACAACCCACATATTGGTCCCACAACTTCAGTGACACTGATTACAATAGTTGTTTTCTTCCTTAAACTAAGGAAAACACATACACACCTACATATGCATGTACACAAACACACACATACACACACACACTTTTCATTAAGGGAGATTGTGTCTGGGTATCACACATGCTAGGCAAATGCTCTGTCATCGAACTACTAAACTATCCCTCATCTTTCTTTTAAATTTTTATTTTGGAAGAGTCTCAATAAGCAGTGTAGGTGGGCCTTAAACCTGTGATCCTTCTGTCTTGGCCTTCCAAATAGCTTGGATGATAGGCTGCACCACCAGATTATAAGTGCTTTGATCAAGAACCCAGCGGGAGATCTTCAGAACTGCTGGGTGAAAGGCACTTCTTCTCTGTCTTTGCTCCTAGATGCATTACGGTGGAGCCTTCATGGCTTTGAGAGGAGTCTGGAGAAGTCACGTGCAAGGATCATGGGGAAATAGTGAGAGACGCCAAGGATGCCCCGGCTGTGTGTATTGTCCGGACTTGTGATCTTCAAAGAGAAGATCTCAGCATCACCTCGCATCTGATCACAATCCCAAGAGAGATCTGGGCCAGAGTCGCCAGCTGGGATGTTCCACATCTCTGGCCACAGATACCAGGGTAGGTCAGAACTGGTTGTGTTTGAGCCACCACGTCTGGGGGTTATATGTTAGATATCCATAGAAACCAGAGCTTTCTATGTGACCTGTTTCAAATGTCAAGCCATGCTGGTACCCAGCACCCTGGTGACCCCTTGTCTGCTGTGTTTTCCTCATCGGCATTTCTCATACTGACAATCCTACATGTTTCGGTTATTTTTTTCTCTTTTTTTTTGTTGTTTTTAAATATTTATTTATTATGTATACAATATTCCGTCTGTCTGTATGTCTGCAGGCCAGAAGAGGGCACCAGACCTCATTACAGATGGTTGTGAGCCACCATGTGGTTGCTGGGAATTGAACTCAGAACCTTTGGAAGAGCAGGCAATGCTCTTAACCACTGAGCCATCTCTCCAGCCCCCTTGTTTCGGTTATTTATTTAAACGTTGGCACCAAGGGAAGCATGCTTTGCCTGTGGGGTTTACTGCTGAACTCCCAGTGTATATATTGTGCTGAAGACTGTGAGCTCGGAATTTGTAATTACATAGACAAGAAGAATCAACATTAGAGTCTTGGTGCTCGTTTCTGGAGGGAGAGAGTGGCCACAACTATCAGGGGATTGAGTTTCCTGTGTATTGCCTTCCTCCCTCCCTCCCTTCCTTCCTGTGCTCTACCACCGAGATGCACCTCATATTATTTTCTTAAGAAAAACAAACAAAAATGAAAGAGTAAATTTTAATTGGGGTGTGTGTGCGCGCGCGTGCCTGCGCACAGGGCCCAAGGAATAACTCAGTGGCTATGGGTGTTTGTCACTAAGTCTAGTGACCTAAATTGGCTCCTTAGAAGTTACATGAAGGACTGGAGACATGGCTCAGTGATTAAGAGCACTAACTGCTCTACCAGAGGTCATGAGTTCAATTCCCAGCAACCACATGGTGGCTCACAACCATCTGTAATGAGATCTGGTGCCCTCTTCTGGCGTTTGGGCATACATGGAGGTGAATGTTGTATACACAATAAATAAATAAATCTTTAAAAAAAAAAAAGTTACATGAAGAGGAAGAGAACTCCCCCTGAAAGTCATCCTCTGACCTCCACACAAGGGCTGTGGTGTCACATGCTTGTGATCCCATTCTTAGGAAATAGAAGTTGCAGGATCAGGGTTCCACAGTCATTCTGGGTTACACATAGTGAGTGTGAAGCAAGCCTGGGCTACTTGAGAACATAACATGTCTTTTTAAAAAGTCATACATAGTGGTGCACACCTTTAATTCCAGCACTCAGGAGGCAGAGGAAGATGGATTTCTGAGTTCGAGGTCAGCCTGGTCTATAGAGTGATTTCCATGACAGCCAGGACTACACAGAAAACCCTGCCTCAAAAACAAAAAACAAAACCAACCAGAACCACCACACAACCTTTGGCCACATGATCTTTGACACTTCCCACCATAAAATTCTTATGTGAATAGGATTTGAATGAGGATGTTAATAACATTTGTTTGTAATAGACAAAAAGAGGAAATAAATCAAATGTTTGTTAGTGTTAGACAAGAGAACAGACTGGATACTCAGTAATAAACGATGCATCCAACACTCAAAACCATTACACCAAGAGAAAGTGCTAGGACTCTGGCCCAGAGGAACCCCAACACATCACACCTTCTGGAACTCAGTTTCCCCAGATAAACATGAGGAGGATGGAATGGTGGCAACAGACTTCTGCTGCCCTGACGTTTCAGGATTCTGATTCCAGCATAAGCCACTGCTGACTCAGGAAATTCCCTGCTAATCTGTAAATGGCTCTGCTTCTATGGAGCTGGAGTGTTTGCCTCAGACAGATGTGGTAGGGGCTGGAAGCCTCCATCCATCACTGAGCAGGACAAGGCTCACTGTGCTCCCCCAAAAGAGACCAGGGGTCAGACCCTCCTCCTCCACTTAGGTTTTGTAAGCCAATGAAAATTCAGTCCGGTGAATAAAAGCCCCTTGTCCAGAGTTCTGAGCCCTAATCCTCTTACATATCCCCAGCGGAAAGCCGGAGCTGGTGGCAGAAGGGACTCTCTGATTCCCTGCCAGCTAGTTCTTTGTCCCACACTCTGGTGCCAACTGCATCTCATCACAGAGAGCTGCTGCCTCTGCCAAGCTGCCCCACAACTGAGTGTAATCGTCCCTCAGTCCCTGGTGCTGAATTGTTCAGAATGTGAGCTCTGAATCAGGGCTTGAATGGCACAGATGAGTCTGAGGACTCACCTTGTCCCAAGCAAGCCATAGGATACTTTAGAGCTTCAACCACATCCAGCGTGTCCTGGCCAAGGGTTCTGCTTCCCTCTTCTGGAAGCCTGGATTGTTCTTCAAGTAATAAGAGAGGTTAGATTGGACTGGGTGCTCACAAAGTCTCTCTTTTCTCATTTATTTCTTTATTTTTTACTTTTTTTTATTTATTTTATTTTATTTTTTTGGTTTTTCGAGACAGGGTTTCTCTGTGGTTTTGGAGCCTGTCCTGGAATTAGCTCTTGTAGACCAGGCTGGTCTCAAACTCACAGAGATCCGCCTGCCTCTGCCTCCCAAGTGCTGGGATTA
>NW_026067915.1:10413919-10416609 GCF_014885135.2 Alexandromys fortis | reverse complement strand
GCTTGGCCCATTAGTTTTAACCTCTTATTGGCTAGCTCTTACATATTGATCTAACCCATTTCTGTGTAGCACCATGTGCTGGCTTACCAGGAAAGATCTTAACCTGCGTTTTCTTGAGTGGGAGAATCATGGCGACTGCCTGACTCAGCTTCTTTCTCCCAGCATTCTGTTCTGTTTACTCTGCCTACCTAATTTTCTGTCCTATCAAAGGGCCAAGGCAGTTTCTTTAACCAATGAAATCAACACAAAACAGAAGACTCCTACATCACCTGGCAAATAAATTGTATCCAAAAGTTCAATAAAAATTTTTCTCAGAAAAAAAAAATCACAAGGCATTGAGTTTCCTGTAATTACAGAAAGTTGTGAACTACCATGAAGGTGCTGGGAACTAAGTCTCGGTTCTCTGCGAAAACAAGTGTTCTTAGTATTGAGCCATCTCTCCAACCTACTTGTTAAATCTTTATTTGTGAATGGATGCACAGCGCCTGGGCTCACAGCCCAGCACCACAACCGTCAGACATCAGACATGTTGCGACACATATTTGCAGTCCTAGGGAGGAAGACAAAGAACCTCAGTTTGGGCCAGAAAGATGCCTCAGCTGGTTCAGCCACTTGCCCTAAAGACCCAAGGTTTGATCTTCAAAACCCACAGAGTCCAAGAAGATGTTCCCGCAAATTGTCCTTGGACCTCCATGAACGAATGCACCCCTTGTGTCTTCAAAGGCTTGGACTGTGTTACTGCAGAGTTGTTCGTGGACCATTAGCCATAGTGACACTGTCACTTGGACCAAACTTGTCCCGACAGCCTGAGAGCATCTGCAGTTGTCGCTGTTCTCTATAGTCATTCAGCTGCTGTTCTGGGAACAGCGAGGAATAGTTATGGTCATCCATCTGCCTCTGCCCCTGCACACCAGGAACAGCCAAAGACAGAGGACACTGGCTTTCTCGTGTCTCAGGTCAATCACCCTTATAAAACTGTGCACATATAGGGGGAGGAATAAAGTATGTTTGTTTGAAGTTGAAAGAAGATCCCCTTCCACTGGTACCTTGATAGCACACAACTCCACCTGATCTCATTCTATTGCTGTGGACCATAGCATTCACCAGAAGCTTCCTGGGGCTCCAAAGAATAGATAGGGAGACTCAGTGGTACCACCTGGTCATAAGAGACCTGATCAACGCTGTAATTGGGAGCTTGCCCCTGGGTATCTTGGTGTCCTGTAAGCATGTAGTCTTGGCTCTTGTGCATTCTCTTAGTGTCAAAACTTTTGTCTCTAAATTTTGATAGCCTTGTTCTTCTATTATGAAACCAGTTTTCAATCACATACACTGTGCACCTGCACACTTGTGCCAGATATTCCTTGGTTGTGAAATCTGGATAACGATTCTGTTCAAATAATTGTTGAAGTATCTCCAGGTCATCCTTGGTAAACTTATGTCGTGGTTTTAACCTTCTTCCACGCTCTGCTCTTGCTTCACTGCAACTGTCTTTGGAAGCCATTTGGGAAACTTCCAATCCCAAACCTTGTTCACTGCAGAAAAGAAAAAAAAAAGCTTTTTTTTCTAATTATATAATAAGTGAAGAGCCAGGTGGTGGTGGCACACGCCTTTAATCCCAGCTCCCAGCACTCGGGAGGCAGAGAAGATGAATCTCTGAGTTAAAGATCAGCCTGGTTTACAGAGCGAGTGCCAGGACAGGCTCCAAAGCTACAGAGAAACCCTGTCTTGAAAAACCATAATAATCCATTTATTTCTTTAGAAATTTCAGATTGAAACCCTGCTTCTGACTGAGACTGGTAGGTTTCATCAAGTATAATGTAGGGACAGACATCCACAAAGTGTGGAGTAGAAGCACAGTGCCATCGTGGTCACAAGACCCACCTCCCCGAGAGACCCTAGGGAGTCAAGGTACAAAGTGTTGACCAGCAGGCAAGAGAGGCCAGGGGACTTGGAGAGAGTAGGGCAGATGGGAGCTGGTATCCTGAGGGGGAGCAGTTGGCAATGGGGCATGGAAATCGTAAAGCATGCATGAGACACCAAAGGCCTGAGCATCGGAAATTGATGTGCAGTGGGAAGGGCTTTAGGATGCCTGGGACAAACCAATTTATTTAGAGAGAAGTTAAGAATTTACCAAGAAAAGGCTACAAAGTCAATGGTTTAAAAGGAAAATTTAAAAGATGAATGTGAAGCACTTGCCTATAATTCCAGCACTCCAGGGATGGAGACAAGAGGACCAGAGTTCAGAGTCATCCTTACCTACGTGGCGAGACTGAGGTCAGCCTGGGCTCCATGAGACTCTCTCAAAAAACCAAACATCTCTTCTAGTTCCAAGACCCTTGTGAGCCACAGGTTATTGTGCAAACATGGCCCAAGTCGTCATACGGCACAGAGTGGCATCAAGAAACCAGATAACATTAAGTGGTGGTGGCACACGCCTTGACTCCTAGCACTCAGGAGGCAGAGGCAGGTGGATATCCATGAGTTCAAGGCCAGCCTGATCTACAGGATAGCCAAGGCTATACAGAGGAACCCTGTTTCAAAAAAAAAAAAAAAAAGAAAGGATGGAAGAAAAAAAGGAAAGGAAGAAAGAAAAAAGAATGAAAGGAAGGAAGGAATAAAGAAAGAAAAGAAAGAAAGAAAGAAAGAAAGAAAGAAAGAAAGAAAGAAAGAAAGAAGTCAGATCACAAAGA
>NW_026067915.1:10387213-10403588 GCF_014885135.2 Alexandromys fortis | reverse complement strand
GTGGATAAGGTACTTGTTGTGTAGGTATGAGAACCTGATCCCTAGCACCTACCTGAAAGCCGGGAACAGGGCCATACTTCTGTAACCCCAGAGCTGGGGAGGTGGAGACAATCTGATCACAGGAACTTGTGGGCCAGGATGTCTAGGCAATGAGTAAGTTCCACGTTCAATGAGAGACCTCATCTCAAAAAAATAAGGTGGCTAAGTAGTGGTGGCACACGCCTTGACTCCTAGCACTCGGGAGGCAGAGGCAGGTGGATATCCATGAGTTCAAGGCCAGCCTGATCTACAGGATAGCCAAGGCTATACAGAGGAACCCTGCTTCAAAAAAAAAAAAAAAAAGAAAGGATGGAAGAAAAAAAGGAAAGGAAGAAAGAAAAAAGAATGAAAGGAAGGAAGGAATAAAGAAAGAAAAGAAAGAAAGAAAGAAAGAAAGAAAGAAAGAAAGAAAGAAAGAAAGAAGTCAGATCACAAAGATAGGAATCTTTCTCTTAAGGGGTCTACCCTCAAGAGGAACATATGTTTTTGACAATATACACAACAGGAAGGCCTGAAGAAGATTCTGGCAAACAATATTGCTGTGGGACAATCCTTTTATATACTATGAATATGTATTACTCTAATTGACTAATAAATGCTGATTGGCCAATAACCAAGCAAAAAATATAGGTGGGGTGATTGAACAGAGGATCCAGGGAGAAAGAAGGGTGGGGTCAAAGAGTCAAGAGGAGCCACAGAGAAGCAAGATGAAATGCTATGCTAATAACTACCATGTGGCAGAGATTAAATAAAGAGTAAGGGTTAATTAAAAATGTAGGAGCTAGTTAGTAATAAGCCTGAGCTATTGCCTGAGCATTTACAATTAATATAAGTCTCTGTGTGGTAATTTGGAAGTGGCTCCGGGGATGGGAAAACTCTGCCTACACAATATGAAGGCACCGACTATTAATTTTAAGACTATCAAGGTCCTTGCGAAATCTAAGGAGACTCAATCCAAGATGCCAGCAGGTCCCATTGTGAGCTCTGCCATCTTGTTTTCACTCTGAACCCCAGCTTATGAAACTGGTTCATGGCTACATAGCCAAGGTTCTCAGGCTCTGCCAGCTGAAGACTAAGGCCCAAACCAAAGCTGAGGCTGCAACTCCTGGTCCAGGCTTCACCTTCTGCTGTGAGGATGAATTGAACCCACTGAATTGGACCACTCTGCATGTAGAAAGAAAGGTTTATTGGGGATCAAACTGCCAGTGCTATCTCTTGGGGGGCAGAGAGAGAGAAGAAAATGTCAGAAAGGCAAGTGGATTTTGTATGACAGCAGGTTGGGGATCTTTGAGCGGACACAGGCTGCTGGATTGACCCTGATTTAGATGTACTTGTCTGAGGGAACTGATCTTCAGAGAGGATTAAGGGAGGTCCTGGTAAACAGAAATGGGCCTTATGAGATTCCTGAGGAATGCTGAATTTAGGGTTCTGTTTACCCCATAACTGTTGACTTTCCATGACCTAATGCAGATTTATCTGCAAGACCTGGGATTTGAGGACCTTCAAGGGTGGGGCAGGAGCTGGAGAGATGGCTCAGCGGTTAAGAGCATTGCTTGCTATTCCAAAGGTCCTGAGTTCAATTCCCAGCAACCACATGGTGGCTCACAACCATCTGTAATGAGATCTGGTGCCCTCTTCTGGCCTGAAGGCATATATTGTATACTAAATAAATAAATATTTAAAAAATAATTAAAAAAAAAGAGTGGGGCAGACTATAGTCTAATGCTATAGACTTTTCCAGAACTTTCTTGGGACAGATCAATTTAAACACAATTGTCTGGTACATACTATAGATTATGTCTGGCAAACATGAAAACAAGGCAGAAGGCCGTATCCAGATTCAGGGTACAAGGAGGGCATCATTGAGCATGTCCTTTCACCAAGTCAAGTTCCACAGCTATGTTCTGACATCCAAAAAGGACACACAGGTCTTAGAAACTGAAGGCAAAAGTTTAACCCAGGAGGCATGAAATCGCACCCCAGAGCAATCCAGGGAGCAGGATGCACCTGTGGTAAAGGCTCTGCCTTTTGTTTGACGCTTCTCTCCCGGTCCCCCAAGGCCCTGTCACCATGCATCATTCTTTTGACCATGTTCCCACAAATAACGATCCTCCTGTTTAGGACATTGTCACCAGCGCTGCCATTCGGGGGCCTGCTTTGGACCTAACACCTGCTCCGCTTCCAGCTCAGGCTCCCAAAGATTCCCAGGCTCCTGTGAAAGGCCCAGCCTCTGGCTGCCAAAGAGAAGACAGATGGACTGGTGACCCTCTCTCCTCACTGTTTGCAGATGGCTGGTATCCTGTGCTGTTACTATAAATAAACTTTGAGGCAGAATCTGCTTGCTTTTTTTTTTTTTTTTTTTTTTTGAGACAGGATTTCTCTATTTCTCTGTGTAGCCCTGACTTGTCCTGGAACTCACTCTGTAGACCAGGCTGGCCTCGAATTTACAGAGATCCACCTCCTCTGCTCGGATTAAAGGCATGTGCCAATAAGGATCAGCTTTTTTTTTTTAAGCTAGATGTGGCGGCAATACCTATAACCTCAGCACCTGGGAAACAGAGGCGGCAGATGAGGAGTTCAGAGGCGGCAGATGAGGAATTCAGAGGCGGCCTACTCTATAGTGAGAGCTCACCTCACCAAACACCAAGCGTGGTGGCGAGCACCTTTAATTCTAGCCCTGGAAAGGCAAAGGCCAGTGAACCCCTGCGAGTTCCAGGCCAGCCAATGCTGTGTAGTAAGACCCTGTCTCAAAAGAAAAACAAAACAAAACTCAACCAGCCAACAACAACAAAAATAACATGAATTTTTAAAAAGTAGCGAAGAGGTTTTGAAGAAGTGTATAATTTGCAACACTGGACTCTGCTGTCTTTAAAAACAAAACAAAACAAAAACAGGCAGAGACATATAGGTCACCCTGCCAATCAAGTCAGACAACCATAACTCATCAGAGAGATCAGTGAGGAGAAGGGAGGAAGGCTCATCATGACCAGTATGTCAATAATTAACTACTTTTGATTTAGTCATAAGGTCTCACTCTGGCCTGGAACTCACTGTATTTCCCAAGCTAGGTTTGAACTCCCAATCTTCCCGCCTCAGGCTTCCAAGTGCTGGTATCACAGGTGTGAGCCACTGAATCTGGCTCACGGCCCGAATTTAACGCATCACAGTGAGGGCAGAATCAGCTGTTACATATGTCTCCTCAAAGCACAGGCCAAGGCAGGGAGTTGTGCCCTTGGACCACGGCAAGAGGAACACACAAGTGAGTGCTACCATCCCATGAGCAGAAGAGATGCCATCAAACTAGAAAAGCTGGGATAACAAGGGACAGATGTTTGGGGACAAAAGCCAGAGCAGTAGTGAGGCCACAGGTTCTGACATGCAGGTCTGCCGCTGTAAAGCCAAGATGGCTGCAGATGCTTGCGGGGCAGAGGGAGAGGGGAACTCTGCTATGTGGGTTGCATGGACAAGAAGTGCCTGGTCGCCAGGTCAGCCCGAAATAAGCTGGGTCTTCAGAAATAGAGCCACTCAGGAACTGGGAGTCAGGACATGGCCTCAGTGACATAGTCATCGGACAACCCAGTGTGGAAACACTTCTGAGCAATGGGAAGTGTAGTTGGTTGTTTTTTGTTTGTTTGTTTGTTTGTTTTTAACTCTTTGTGGGACTGCCACCCAGTTCCCAAATAAATACATGGAGACTTATTCTTACTTACGAATGCCTGACCTTAGCTTGGCTTGTTTCTAGCCAGCTTTTCTAATTTAAATTATCCTGTTTCCCTTTAACTACATTTTGCCTCTGGGCTTTTTATCTCTCTTTACTCTGTGTTTCCTGCTTTCCTTCTTACTCTGTGGCTGGCTGGGCGGCTGGGCGGCTGGGCGGCTGGGCGGCTGGGCGGCTGGGCGGCTGGGCGGCTGGGCGGCTGGGCGGCTGGGCGGCTGGGCGGCTGGGCGGCTGGGCGGCTGGCGTCCTCCTCTCCTTCTCTCAAGCCTTCCTCTTCTTCTTTAGCCTAGATTTCTCCTATTTATTCTCTCTGCCTGCTAGCCCCACCTATCTCTCTCTCCTGCCTCGCTATTGGCCATTGAGCTCATTGTTAGACCAGTCAGGGGTTTTAGGCAGACAAAGTAACACAGCTTTACAGAGTTAAACAAATGCAACATAAAATAACGCAACACATCTTTGCATCATTAAACAAATATTCCACATCATAAACAAATGTAACACATCTTAAGCTAATATTCCACAACAGGGATGCCCGCACATTGTGGGGCTCCTTCTCTTCTTGTGATTCCGTCTAAACATACCTTTGTCCTCTATTCCTCCCCAGGCCCTCTTGGGTCAAAGTCACCAAAGAGCTCCATTCTGCAGTCAGTTCCCTTCCATCTTACCTGGGTACCAGCATCTTTCCCACAGTGGATCATCCCTTGGCACAAGTTCCCTGACTAACTGGTCCGTCTCGCATCCCTGCTGCCTTTTCAGTGTCCTCCCAGGTTCCTCCTCTTTCGTGGTCTCCAGTGTTCAGGCAGCGCTTACAGGGGACCCCAGCTCTACTTTATCACTGGGGGCTGGAGAGGTGGCTCAGACATTAAGAGCGCTTGCTGCACAATCACAAGGATCCGAGTTTGGACCCAGCATCACGTGACAAGCCAGGTCTTTCCTGAACACACCTGTAAGCACAGCTTATCTGGGTTTCCTGGTTTCTAATGTGGCTGAGAGAACAACCTTAGGCTCAGGGAGAGACCTCGCCTCAAAGGAATAGGTGGAGAGTCACAGAGGAAGACATCCAATCTTCTCTCCACACCCTCACACAGACTTACACATTCCTAAAAAAAAATATATTTAAAATGAAAATAGCCAGGTGGTGGTGGTGCACACCTCTAATCTCAGCAATTGGGAGGAAGAGGCAGGTGGATCTCTTTGAGTTCAAGGCCAGCCTGGTCTACAAATTGAGTTCTAGAACAGCTAGAGCTACACAGGGACACCCTGTCTCAAAAAAAAAAAAAAAAAAAAAAGACACCAAAAAAACATAAAAAA
This sequence comes from Alexandromys fortis, assembly GCF_014885135.2. Classification (NCBI taxonomy): domain Eukaryota; kingdom Metazoa; phylum Chordata; class Mammalia; order Rodentia; family Cricetidae; genus Alexandromys; species Alexandromys fortis. The sequence goes on along the minus strand of NW_026067915.1, from coordinate 10,398,520 downwards.
TAATAAATATTCAAAATAAAAATAAACCAACAGTAATAATCAGCCCTCAACTGGCATTGGCAAAAGAACATCCTCTTCTTCCTTCTGCACCTCACCACCCTAATCCACTGCTTAACTCCAGCCTTGCACACCAAACAGACACCACATAGTCTGGAGGACAAAAATCTGGCAAGGGCGGGTGGGATGGCTCAGCAGCTAAAAGCACTGGCCATGCAAACCTGGAGACCTGAGTTTGATCCCCACAATTCACATCAAGATAGAGAGCTGACTCCATATAGTTGTCATCCCATCAATCTTCATGCTTGCCTCACCCCTACCCCCCACTCTCTGCCCCCATAACATCACACACACACACACAGAGTAATAATAAATTTAAAAATTTTAAATGTAGTTCAGAACTAAGAAGTCAAAAGAGCTCTCCCAAGAGTCCTCACACGGTTTAACTGCCAAATGCCACTGAGTTACTTCACACTGTGGTATATACATTTTTGTTTGTCTTTAAAATTTATTATCTTATGTCCCTGATGTTTCACCTGCATGTATGTCTGTGCCCCACATGTGTGCGGTGCTTGCAGAAGGCAGGAATATGTGCTGGGTCCCCTGGAACTGGAGTTACAGACAGTTGTGAGCTATCACGCAGGTGCTGGAAACTGAACTCCAGTCTTCTGGAAGAGCAGCCAGTGACCTTAACCACTGGATGATGGGATTAAAGGCATATACCACCACACCCGGCTTATTTATTTATTTAATTTTGATTTTTGAGACAGGGTTTCTCTGCACAGCCCTGGCTGTCCTGGAACCAGCTCTGGAGACCAGGCTGGCCTCAAACTCACAGAGATCCACCTGCCACTGCTCTTGTGAGTGCTGGGGTTAAAGGCGTGCGCCACCACCACCTGGTAACTTTTTTTATCATTTAACCTACATGAATTCTTCTTTGAGTTCCCTTGGAAACACAATGAGAAAACAGAAAGGAAAGGAAAAATGATTTGGGGGACATTATCATACACTGTAATCCAGTCTGGTCTTCACCATCTCTCTTAACTCTCCTGAGAGGTATGGTTATCGGCAAGTTTCACCTCCAGCTCATGAGTATATAGTTTTTTGTTTGTTTGAGACCGAATCTCACTGTGTAGACCAAGTTGGCCTCACACTCACAGAGGTTTACTTGCCTTGGCCTTTTGAATACTGGGACTAAAGGTATGTGCCACCACGTCCAAGAGTAGGTTTTAAAATGGAAATTTCAAAGCTCCGGGAAGATGACTGTCAGAAGTGCGCTTGCCTCGCAAGTATGAGGACCTGCATTTGATCCCCAGAACTCAAGAGAAGATGCTGAGCGTGGTAGCCCATGCTATAACCTCAACACTGGGTACGGGAAAGGCCCTGGAATTTCCTGGCCAGCCATGTTGGCCTCCTTGTTGAATGAACTCCAAGACAATGAGACAGTCTGTTTCCAAGGAAGGTGGACAGCAGTTCTGAGGATGACACCTGAGGTTGTTCTGTCCTCTGGCTCCCACAAACAGGTGAATGTCCACCCCTGTGGAACCCCATGCTCACAAACACACACATACATATACCCACACCCACACTTTTTAAAAATAGGTTATTCTCCCATGGGGATCCTATCCTCACACTTGGTATCTGTTAGCTTCTGTGATTCTTTTTAAAGACGCCTACACAAGAGAAGACACTCTTGAACACGTCATACTTTCTTCTCAGTCTCAGTCACTTACTCTGTCTCTCTGTCTCATGTGTGTGTGTGTGTGTGTGTGTGTGTGTGTGTGTTTTGGAACAGGGTCTCACTATGCAGTCCTGGCTGGCCTGGGATTCACAGAGACCTACCTGCCTCTGTCTGCCGAGTGCTGGAATTAAGTGTGTGCTTCACCTCACCGTACCTGGATCTCTCTTTCTCTTAATCTTTATGCTTAAGCCTAATTAAACCCCAATTGCTTCATAAAAATAAAGAGGAGAAATTTCAAAATATTTTCCCTAAATGATTAATCAAAGTCCAGAGCTTCTGCCTGTGTGAAGCTGTCTGAGTGACTACATAGGATGGTTGAGAAACGGGTCCTGGTGTGAAGTCAGAGCTTTTGAGCTATGGGTCTAGGTGACATCACTTTTCCCGCAGTGTGGCCTTGTTGAACTGCACTGGGTTTCTGCTTTATTTATTTGTTTGTTTGTTTGTTTATTTATTGGTGTTTTTTTTTTTTTTGGTTTTTCAAGACAGGGTTTCTCTGTAGCTTTGGTGCCTGTCCTGGAACTAGCTCTTGTAGACCAGGCTGGCCTCGAACTCCCAGAGAACCTTCTGCCTCTGCCTCCGGAGTGCTGGGATTAAAGGCATGCCCCACCACTGCCCAGCTTGCTTCTTTCTTTTGAATCTTCTGAAACCCAGAAAAGGTAGCATGTCTGTGAGCATTGAGTGAAGTTCAGTCCTTCACAGCCACAGGTTCAACCAGAAATGTTTTTTTTAAAGATTTTATTTATTTATTATGTATATAGTATTCTCAGTATTCTGTCTGAATGTATGTCTGCAGGCCAGAAGAGGGCACCAGATCTCATTACAGATGGTTGTGAACCACCATGTGTTTGCTGGGAATTGAACTCAGGACCTTTGGAAGAGCAGGCAGTGCTCTTAACCACCGAGCCATCTCTCCAGCCCCAACCAGAAACATTTTTAAAAATTGTGTCTGCACTGAACATTTTTGTTGTCAGTCCCTAAGCCACACATCACGGTAACTATATAGCATGTATACTGAGTTAGTATTACAACCCTCTGGAGACGAGTTAAATATAGAGGAGGGGCTGGTGGGATGCTTTAGTGAGCAAAGGCGCCTGCTGCCAGGCCTGACAACCTGAGTTCATTCCCCAGGACCCATGGTGAAATGAGAGAACTCTCCCCTGCAAGTTGTTCTCTGTTATCCACATGTGTGCTGTGGCTCATACACACACACACACACACACATACACACACACACACTCACATGCAAAATAAACCAATAATGTTAAAAAAATTTGAGTGTATCAGAGAATGCATACAAGTCATATGCAAACACTACACTACAACATTTTACAAGAAGATTTTGTGGTGGTTTGAAAATAAATGGGAGTGGTACTATTAGGAGGTGTGGCTCTGCTCAGTGGGTGTGGCCTTGTTGGAGGAAGTGTGTCACTGTGGGGCTGGGCTTCGAGCTTTCCTTTGTTCAAGCTTCCCTCAGTGTGACACTTACTTTACTTCTTGTGGCCTTTGGATCAAGATGTAGAATTTTCCAGCACTATGTCTGCCTGCACGATGCCATGCTCCCCACCATGATGATAATGGACTGAACCTGTGAAACTGGAAGCCACCTCCTCAATTAAATGTTTTCCTTTATCAGACTGGCTGTGCCCATGGCGTCTCCTCACAGCAGCAGAAACCCTAAGAAAGGTTTGTCTGCTTTTTTTTTATGTATATGAGTGTTTTGCTTGCATGTGTTCATGTATGTGACAGATACATACCTGATGCCTGAGAAGGTCAGAAGAGGGAATCAGATCCCAGGCATGCTCATGGTGCGTATGTAAGCACACAGGCAAAACACTTCTAAAATTTTTTTAGAATGAAAAAAAAATGAAGAATGGGATCTTCACAGTTTACAGAGTGCTGTTCACACTCTGCGCTCCCCACCATCATCCGCTCGCTGTAGGCCTCATTAACAGCAAGCCCTCTGGGGACCAACAGAGCCAGAGAGGAACGTGACACCAGGTGAACCAGCCATGCGCCGGGGCTTGCTCGGGTTTTAAACCATAACCTCAACAGAGGCACAGGTTACAGGTGGCACTTACAATGTCCTCGAGGTGGCTGTAGCGGACAGTGTGGGTCTTGAAAATGATCTCCAGATATTAGAAACAGGATTCTTAGTGTTGTAGGGGAAAGGCCCACTTGTTTGTCCCGGCCGCCCGACTAGCTTACACCCGAAATAACCACACAGAAATTGTATTAATTAAAACACTGCTTGGCCCATTATCTCTAGCCTCTTATTGGCTAACTCTCACATCTTGATTTAACCCATTTCTATTAATCTGTATATCACCATGAGTTCATGGCCTACCAGGAAAGATTCAGCATGTCTGTCTCTGGTGGCTCCACGGCGGCTCTCTCCTGACTCTGCTTTCTTCCTCCCAGAATTCAGGTCTGTCTTCTCCGCCTACCTATGTTCTGCCCTATCAAGCCCAAAGCAGTTTCTTTATTCATTAACCAATGAAAGCAACACATGAACAGAAGGAACTCCTACACCACACTTAGCTTTTACAAGTTAAGTGCCAGCCTTGGGCCCCAAGCCCCAGGGAGCAAATAGAACAGCACTTCCATGACCTTGGGGACTGGGTGGGTATTAGCTCAGTGTGACTTAATAGAGATAAAGATGCTGCCAAGTCAACAAGGCCCTCAGATCCAAGCAAGTAGGGCCCTGATTCTTTTCACGGAGCAAGGGGACCTCAGGGCCAAAGGACGCACTGACTCCGGAACCTTCCCCTCCTGCTGCTATCCACACTTGCCACAAAGTACACCAAGATCTTTTGTTCAGAAAGCCTCAAACCTGCTCCCTTAAGAACCGGTTCTGAGGCTGGGAGGTGGTAGCACAAACCTTTAATCCCAGCACTCAAGAGGCAAATGTAGGCTGATCTCTAACTTCAATGCCAGCCTGGTCTACAGAGTGAGTACTGGGATAGCCAGGGCTTCACAGAGAAACCCTGACTTGAAACACACACACACACACCCAGCAACAACAACCAAAGCAAAACAAAACAAAAACAGGGGCAGAGGCAGGGACTATCCACAGATCTGAAGCGTGTGGACTCTGATATCTAGACGTGCCTTCCTGAAGCAACTTCCCTGCAGGAAGATCAAGAAAGAAGAGCAAGCTGGGCGATGGTGGCGCATGCCTTTAATCCCAGCACTCGGGAGGCAGAGGCAGGTGGATCTCTGTGAGTTCGAGACCAGCCTGGTCTACAGAGCTAGTTCCAGGACAGGCTCCAAAACCNAAAACCACAAGAAAAACCTGAAGTAAAAAAAAAAAAAAAAAAAAAAAAAAAAAAAAAGAAAGAAGAGCAGAGGAGACTCGGGTGAGGGGAAGGTGAGAGGTTCCTAGGCTATTCTGAAGCACAAATCTGAGGAGGTCAAGAAGTCCACATAAAGACCTAGGGGCTGGAGAGATAGCTCATCAGTTCAGAGAGTACACTGTTCTTGCAGAGTACCCAAGTTCATGTGCCAGGACCCACTTTGAGAAACTCATAATAGCTTCTGATTCAGATACCCAGTGCTCTGGCCTTACAAGTATGACAATCATGTACATAGACTCATTGGACTGGTTAGCTTTTTAATCAACTTAACACAAGCTAGGGTCATTTGAGAAGAGGAAACCTCAGCTGAGAAAATGCATCCATCAGATTGGCCTGTAGGCAAGCCTGGAGGGCATTTTCTTCCTTTTTTCAAGACTGGGTTTCTCTGTGTAGCCTTGGATGTCCTGAAATTCACTCTGTAGACCAGGCTGGCCTCGAACTCAGAGATCCGCCTGCCTCTGCTACCTAAGTGCTGGGATTAAAGGTGTGTGCCATCACCAGCCAGCTGCAGGGCCCAGATCACTGAGAGCAGTGTTTGCCCTGAGTAAACTGTCCTAGAAAGAAACTCAAGAGGAGCAAGCCAAGAAGCAACATTTCTCCATGGTCTGTGCTTTAGTTCCTGCCTCTAGGTTCCTGCCCTGCCTGAGTTCCTGTCTTGGGCTTTCCACAGTAATGGCCGGTAATCTGTAAATTGCTTTTGTAAATAGGGTTTTGTTACAGCATCGGAGAAACAAAACCAGGACACACACCCATGCTCATGTAATTAACAACAAAAGAAAATTTAAATACACAGAGGGGGGAGGGGAGCTTTCTAAGTCATTGTGAAGGTTTTCATAGAAGTGTTGCGGGAGGTCTTTCCGCCCCTCCAACCAATAGCTGCTGTAATACCAGCCCATTGGGGCGTGGTCTCACTCCCTTTAAAAAAGCGGCTATTTCCTCTGCTCGCTCTCTTCTCTTCCTGCTCCGCTGGAGACTAGACTCCCTTCCTGGTTGCGCAGAGGGCTGTTGTCTGGGATTGTGATCTGTAAGTTTTTTCCCCTTTAAATAAATAACACCCTATTAATCATAACTCCAAACTGGTGTTGCCTTGTTCGTGACTTACGCCTTCATAGAAGTTTGACTTGAGTGTAGTGATATTTCGTTTGTATTTTAATAAGTAAAGCTTGCCTGAAGATCAGAGAGTAAAACAGTCCCACTGGTCAGCCTTACAGGCCAGGCAGTAGTAACACACACTTTTAATCCCAGTAGCCACACTAGTTGCCATAGAAACCAGGTGATGCATGCCTTTAATCCCAGTGGTGCATGCCTTTAATCCCAGCACTAGAGAGGAATATAAAATGGGAGGAGACAGCTCTCACACAGTCTCACTCTGAGATTCCTGGAGGCAGGATCTCCATTTTGGACTGAGGTAGAGGTTGTTTTGCTTTTCTGATCTTCATGTTGAACCCCAATATCTGTCTCTGGGTTTTTATTAATTGTGCTTCACTTGAGTTCACTTGTTAACTTTTGGACATGGACCTCCATATGTATTTTAGTTTTTTGTAAATGTTGGGGAGGGCCACGTGCCCCTCTGAGCTTAGAAACCAGAGCACAGCAACATCTTTGAACTCAGAGTACCTGAGAAGAGCACCCAGGGTAGGACAAGAGCCAGGGAAACAGTTCCCTGACCATAGCTGATGCTTAGCCAGGAGACCTGAACAGGAAGCTGGCTCAGTGGGTAAAAGGCTTGCTGTGCAAGTATGAGGATCTGAGTTCAAATCCCTGGAACCCACTAAGTCAGATGTAGTAGCAGATCTGCAATTCTAGGATTCTCACAGTGAGATGGGAGGTAGAGGTGTAGCCTGGTTTACCCAGTGTAAACAACAAAAACAAGACCTTGCCTCAAACAAGGTGCAAGGTAAGGACTGGTAGCCCAGGCTGTCCTCTGACCTCCACATGTGTACTGTGGCATGTACACGCCCACATTCATACCACACATCATATCCATACAGATTAACAATAAATTAATATTTTAAAACTTTTATTCTTTTCCCTGTCTTTTTTTCTTCAAGACAGGGTTTCTCTGTGTAGTCCTGGCTGTCCTAGAACTCACTCTGTAGACCAGGCTGGCCTTGATTTCACAGAGATCCACCTGCCTCTGCCCTACAAGTGCTGGGGTTAAAGATGTGTGCCGCCGCCACTCGGCTAATTCTTCTCTCATACATTACATCCCGATCCCTGAAATTTACCATAACCACGGCAACTCTAACAAAGGAAAACATGTAATTGGGGCTGGCTTACAGTTCAGAGGTGTAGTCCATCATCATCATGATGTGACAAGATGGCGTCCAGAAGATGGTGCGGAAGAAGGAGCTGAGAGTCCTACATCGTGGTCTGCGGGTAGCTGGAAGTGAAGTGTACTAGGACAGAGCATAGGAGACCTCACAGCCCGCCCCCACACTGACTCTTCCTCCAACAAGGCCACACCCACTTCAACAAGGCCACACTTCTCAGTAGTGCCACTCTCTATGAGATTATGGGGGCCAATTACACTCAAACTACCACATTCCACTCCCTGGCCCCCATAAGCTTATAACCATGTTATAACACACACACAAAAAAATGCTCTTAGTCCAAGTTCAAAAGTCCCCATAGCTTATTACAGTCTCAACAATATTGTAAAGTTCAAAGTTTCTTCTGAGATTTATGCAATCTCTTAACTGTAATACCCTATAAAGTCAAAACTAAAAAAATGATCACATATCTCTAACACATAATGGCACAGGATATACACTACCATTCCAAAATGTAGGGAGGAGAAAATAGTGAGGAAATATTGGACCAAAGCAAGACCAAAAGCCAGCTGGGCAAACTCCACACTCTGCATCTCCATGTTTGGTGTCAAAACTCTCTTCAGATCTCCAATTCATTTCAGCTTTGTTGACACGCAACACACTTCTTTCTCCTGGGCTGGTTCCACTCCCTGTTAGCAGCTCTCCTCGGCAGGTATCCCACGGCTCTGGCATCTCTAACCTCTTGGGGTCTCCAAGGCAACCCAGGCTTCACCTTCACAGCTTCACTCAATGGTCTCTCTGGGCCTCCATTTGGGGACGCCCCTGACACATGCCTGGCCTCAGCAGCTTTCCTTAGTTGCAGAGGGAGATTCCATAACCCCTTTCTTCTGTCCTTGATTCCAAAGCCTGAAGCCCGTGGCAGAAGCTGCCAAGTTCTACTGCTTGCTAGGTCTGGAACATGGCCCCCTCATTCAGTTATATCTTCACCAGATTTCTGCTTTTGATGATTTCAATTACAGTGTAATGTTGGCTGTCCTGAAACTCAGATTTAAGATTTTCCTTTTTTGCTGGGCCGTGCTACAACACACTTTTAGTCTCTGCACTCAGGAGGCAGAGGCAGGCAGATCTCTGTGAGTTTGAGGCCAGCCTGGTTTACAGAATGAGTTCCAGGACAACCAAGATTACACAGAGAAACCCTGTCTCGAAATGAAAATTATTTTTCTTTGATTCTTTTTACAAGTTGGAAACTTAGTTGGGTGGGATCTTGCTCGAGGTTTCCACTCCGTTTATTCTATTTCTTAATCTGTTTATCTCCTTGAACACAGGATTTAGCTCCATAGCTCCATTCTACTTCCTTTTCTCCTTAAATTGTACATCTTGTAATTTTACTTTCTCAACTTCCTCTCTTTCATTATAAGTCTTCATGAGAGTTAACACTAATACCCACACAGCAAAGTCTGTACTAGGCTGTTTTGACATTTCTTCTGCCCATGGAATTAATCCGATCTCTTCAGTTTAGCATCAGGCAGACTTTTTGGACAAGGGCAAAAGGCAGCCACATTTCTTCACCAAAATATCATAAGAATAATCTCTAGGCAATGTACTAAAATTCTTCTCTGAAACCTCTTGATCCAGGCTCCAGAGTTCATCAAGTCACACTCAACCCCACTCTTCTCTGCTCCTACTAGTGGGGCCCATTGAACAGCCCTTAACCCGTTCAACTGCTTTTCTATTCCACAGTCCCAAGGTCCATATTTCTTCAAACAAAACCATGGCCAGGCCTTTCACAGCAATACCAACTTCTGTCTTAGTTGGGGTTTCTATTGCTGTGAAGAGACACCATGACCATGGCAACTCTTTTTTTTTTCAAATTTATTTATTTATTATGTATACAATATTTTGTCTGTATGCCTGCAGGCCAGATGAGGGCACCAGACCCCATTACAGATGGTTGTGAGCCACCATGTGGTTGCCGGGAATTGAACTCAGGACCTTTGGAAGAGCAGGCAATGCTCTTAACCTCTGAGCCATCTCTCCAGCCCCATGGCAACTCTTATAAAGGAAAACATTTAATTGGTACTGGTTCAGAGATTTAGTCCATTTTCATCTTGTCGGGACATGGTGGCATGCAGGCAGACTTGGTGCTGAAGAAGGAGCTGAGAGTCCTACATCTTGATCTGCAGGCAGCTGGAAATGAACTGCTTTAGGTATAAATTGAGCATAGGAGACCTCACCTCCAACAAAGCCACACCCATGCCAACAAGGCCACACCTCTCAGTAGTGCCACTCCCTATGAGCTCAAAGGGGCCAATTACATTCAAACCACCATGGGGGTTTACAAGAGACTGTGACTTCAGTGCTATAAGTAGTGGTGGCAGGAGAGTTGCTGGGACTTACTGGCCCCCAGTCTCGTCAAAATAGTGAATTCTAGGTTCAGTGAGACTGTGTTCCACAGGAATAAAGTGGAGTGATAGAGAAGACCACTTAATGTCCTCTTCTGGATTTTGTACCTGTGCATACATGTGCACATATACCAAACACACACACAGAGGTCACAACAGAAATGAAACAGATTGGGCTATGGTAGGAGCACATGGGACACTCTTGCTAGAGTTAAGTCCAATTGATCCAGGCTCGCAGACTTTGGAACTTCACAGAGGTGATGTCAACCACAAACAGGTGACAAGGACCAGCTCATCCTTCCTCTGGGAGGCCCGTGGAGTCTGAAGGGTGGAAGACATGTTGCCAGGCTCTCTGAAAGGAAACTAAAGCCACACCTCCTAATAGTACCTCTCCCTATGAGATTATGGGGCCAACTACATCCAATTACCACACATGGCTACCTCTTCATGAACACCAGAAGCAGGCCTGGGTGGCCAAGGGAGCTGAGGGAAAGTCTTTTCCTGTGGGAACTCATTCCAGTTGCCAGCGAGTAGGGCGTAGAGCCGTGTCACTGGGCTTTCTGAAGGTTACTCCTGGCAACTTAGTTTGGCCTTGTTGTGGCCTTTGGCTAGAACCCAGTCTGTCCCAGGGTTTCTGTAGAACAAGAGTGAACTTCTGCCCAGGCTGGCCACAGAACCAACTGCATCAGGAAGTACGATGTCCTCCTTGAGAGGGTGAAGCTGTCGCCAGAGTAAAGACAAGTGAGACCCAGGGCCTGTGGCCTCCCAAGAGAGGCCCAATTAGAGCAGTACGCAGTTCCCACCAGAGCCCTGGCTGACCCTCAAAGCCAGCCACGTGGACAGGCCCCAGCAGGCTGTGTGATTAACAGCAGAAGCCTAGCTGCCTGCTGGGCCTGGCCTCCTGAACATCAAAGGACCACAAGGGCTGCCAAAGAGGAAGGCTGCTCTCTCTGCTTCCACAGGGAAGCCAGCTGCAGCACCCAGCAGGAGCAGGCGAACCCAAAGGGCTTCTCAGCATAGTCCTTTTCTGGAGTCAGAAAGAAGGGCATCATCAGAGAGCCAGGAAAGCGATGATCCGACAGGGCCAATCACTGCCTCCCAAGGAAGGCTCAGCCTTCTTCCAGGATAGGGGTCATGGGTACAAACAAGCAAATGTCTGTCTGATATTCATCTGTTCGTTCATTCATTCATTCGACAAGGACTGCCACCTACAGAATACCCCGTGAACAACTGAATCTCGAAAATCTTTCTTCTATGGAAGGCAGATGAAAAGCAAGTTAACCTGTGAAGAAAGCAATCAGAGGCAGCAGAGTTGGTTTATGGGTATCAGTTTGAACCCCAGCTCTGAGACAGGGTCTCATATAGCCTAGGCTGGCCTCAGCCTCACTATGGAGATGACGGTATCTTTGAACTTCTGGTCTTTCAGTCCCTGCCAACTGAGGCTGGGATTGTAGGTTTATGTCACATGCCTAGCTTATGCCACGCCGGGAATGGAACCCAGGGCTTCAGGCATGCGAGGCAAGCTCCCCACCAGCTGGGTG
>NW_026067915.1:10382829-10386729 GCF_014885135.2 Alexandromys fortis | reverse complement strand
AAAAAAAAAAAAAAAAAACTAAGGTGGAGCGTGACAGAGAAAGACACCCAGCAATGACTTCTAGCTTCCATGTGTACACACAGAAGGGAGTGCACACACACACAGACACACAGACACACACACAGACACACACACACACACAAACACTACATAAAAACTCACAGTCACAAACACAAAAAGTTCCTAGTAGTGATAGTTCTATGAAGGAATCTGATTGGGAGGCTGGAGAAATAGCTCAGCAGTTAACAGCACTGGTTGCTTTTCCAGAGGATCCAAGTTCAATTCCCAGCACCCACACGGCAGCTCACAATGCTCTGTAACTCCAGTTCTAGGGGGTCCGACACCCTTTTCTGGCCTGCTCGGATACTGCATGCATGTAGTACACAGATAAAGTATAAGTAAAATAAAGTTTAGGAAAAAAGTTGACCTGGGGAGTATGTGGGCTAGTAGAATCTTAGAGGAGGTGAAAGTTCAGATGATGTGGGCTTCAGGCAAGAAGAAACCTAGGGACAAGGCTGATTGAGAACACGCCTCGCTTAAGAGCAGGGTCATATGATCACGCTTACAGCAAATCACTAGTGGGCTGTGGTACAGCTCAGTGGGAAAAGGCTTTAGACATCAAACCTGAATTCAAACCCTGGGAGCCACATGAAGGAAAACCAACTTCTCAAAACTTGCCCTCTGACCTGTATGTCCACACACAGTAAATAAATAAAATATAACAAAAAATAAATTTAAAAAATCCCAACCAAGTCACTGACAAGGTATCAAGGATAGCCTACATGGCCCACTATCAGACACAGACAAGAAAGGGACACACACATCTTAGAGCCATGCCATGCAACATGCATGTGCACATGTGAGCACAAGTAAAACTATTGAAAATCCAGGGTTGGACATGGTTCGGTACGCCTGTATTCCCAGCACAAGGGAGACAGAGATAGGAGGACTGGGGATTCAAAACCGTCTTGGACTACACAGTGACTGATGCCCTGCAGATAGACAGACAGACAAACAGAGAGAGAGACAGACAGACAGACAACAGACAGAGGGAGAGAGAGATACAGACAGAGAGAGACAGAGACAGACTCAGTTTCTCAGTTGCATTATTCACAGTTTAAAGGTTCAAGCCGGGGCTGGGGATGCAGCTCAGCTGGTAGACAGACTGCTTACCCAGCATGCACAAAACCCTGGGCTCCATCCCCAGCCCCACACAGACAGACAAGGTGGTGCTTGCCTGTAACTCCTGAACATGGAAGGTGGACACAGGAGGACCAGAAGGTCTAGGTTACTCTCTGACACAGGGAGTTTAAAGCCAACCTTGGCTGCTTGAGATCCTATCTCAAAATAAACATCAAATGCTCTTTTAATGTTGTGGTCAAACCATGAATCTGGACAGCATCAACACAAACTCTCCCAGGCCTCACAGAAAGGAAACTTGACCTGAACTGTTGTAGGTAAGCTCAAAGGGACAGACAAAGAGTGACTTCAAACTCCATACCTCACCTTTGTCAGAAAACTATGAAACAATAACTTTCGAAGCCACAGTGGCAAAATGTGGAATAATAAAAAAATATTTTTTGTTTTGCTTTTGTATTTTTTTCTGAGACAGAGTTTCTCTGTGTAGTAGTCCTGACATTCTGGCTGGCCTAGAACTCAGAGATGTTCCTGCCTCTATCCCCTGAGTGCTGGGTGGGATTAAAGGCATGCACCACCATACCCATCAGCCTTGATTCCAATTATTGAATATCCTTGTCTCCAAGCCTGCTGACTTGAGTTTGACCCCTTAGATGCACATGATGGAGAGAACCAATTCCTGAAATGTTGGCCGAGGCTGCTTGTTTGTTTCCCGACCGCCCAGACCCAAAATGACCACACAGAAACTATATTAAGCCAGGCGGTGATGGCGCATGCCTTTAATCCCACCCAGCACTTGGGAGGCAGAGGCAGGCGGATCTCTGTGAGTTCGAGACCAGCCTGGTCTACAAGAGCTAGTTCCAGGACAGGCTCCAAAACCACAGAGAAACCCTGTCTCGANAAAAAACAAAAAAAAAAAAAAAAAAAAAAAAAAAAACAGAAACTTTATTAATTACATCACTGTTTGGCCTATTAGCTTGCACATATTTATACGTAGTCTTATATCTTAAATTAATCCATTTCTATTTATCTGTGTATTGCCATGTGGCTGTGGCTTATCGGCAAAGTTCTGGTGTCTGTCTCCTGTGGCTGCTACATGGCATCTCTCTAACTCCACCTACTTTCTCCCAGCATTCAGTTTAGTTTTCCTGCCTAGCACTATTCTGTTAAGCCATCGGCCAAAAGCAGCTTCTTTATTAACCAATGGCAGTAAAACATATTCACAGCATACAGAGGAAAATCCCACATCACTGAAAATTTTCCTCTGACCTCCATATTCTTGCTGTGGTACATGTGTGTATGTGTGTGTGTACATGTGCGTGTTCACATAGAATAATATTATACCAAAACTTTAAAAATCTATCATTTTGCACTAGTATCCAATACATAATAAAATCTTTTTAGATGATCTGTTTTAAAAATCCATGAATAGGGGCTGGAGAGACAGCTCAGTGGTTAAGAACACTTGCTGCCCTTACAGAGGACTGCGGGTCAATCCCCAGCACCCACACTGGGCTGCTCACAACTGCTTGTTACTCCAGTTCCTGAGGGTCTGATGTCCTTTAATAAACAAGCAGGCAAAAATGCTCACAAATGAAAATAAATGCACTTTTTAAAATCCATTTTTAAACTTTTCTTCATTGACATTGGCCAATTTATAAAATAAATAATGGTTATCAGGGGATGGGGATGGAGCTCAGTGAAAGACCATTTGTCCAACAAGCAGGAGACCCTCAGACCATGCACACAAAAATGAAACAATACCAGGCAGTGATGACACATACCTTTAGTCTTACCATTCGGGAGGCTGAGGCAGAGGCAGCAGCATCTCTGAGTTCTAGGCCAGCCTGGCCTACAGAGTGAGTTCCAGGACAGACAGGGCTACACAGAGAAATCTTGTCTCAAGAAAAAAACAAAAAAACACAAATCTAAGAAATGGTAAGAAAGAAGAAAACTAGGAACCCAGAAGATAAAGTGCATAGCAAAATGAGAATTCAAGCCCAAATTTATTAGTGATATAATATTAAGGATGGAATGTTTCCATTAAACAATATTTCCATGCCAATAAAACCATCCATATGTTGTTTACAAGAAAAATGTCTACAGTAAAAAGATACAGGAGGGTTGAAAAAGAAAAGACTAGACTTACATATACATTTGCAAACACTAACCTTAGGAAATCTGCTGTAACCATAGCAACATGAGACAAAATGGGCAAAGCCATTGTGCTAGTCAGTTTTTGGTTACTGGGACAGAATACCTGAGAAAAATAACTTGGGAGACGAGAGCTGGGGACGTAGCTCAGCTGGTGCAGCGCTTGCCTGACATGCCCAGAGTCAATACTCAGCCTTGCATGAACTGGGTGTGGTTCACACCTAATCCCAGAGCTCCGAAAATGATGGCTCAAGGATCAGAAGTCCACCGTCATCCTTAGCTATACAGTGAGTCTGAGGACAGCCTAAGCTACATGAGACGCTGCCTGCCTCAAAAATGGTGGAGAGCTCTCCTGAGGAAAGGGCTCAGTTGGTAAAGTATTTGTTGCAAGATCATGAGAACCCAAGTTCAATTCTGGGCACCATCTTAAAAGCCGGGTATGAAAAAGAATAAAGCAGCCGGGCGGTGGTGGCGCACGCCTTTAATCCCAGCACTCAGGAGGCAGAGGCAGGCGGATCTCTGGGAGTTCGAGGCCAGCCTGGTCTACAGAGCTAGTTCCAGGACAGGCTCCAAAGCCACAGAGAAACCCTGTCTCGAAAAACCAAAAAA